>NC_064614.1:896836393-897136393 GCF_023898315.1 Schistocerca nitens
TCAACGATGAACCTGAACAAATGTCATCGGACGTCGGCCCCAAACAAATGCAACGAACAGTAACGAACAAAATGAGATAAAAAAAAACCTGGTGAATACAAGCCTGCAAAACGAAAGAGTCATGGGTTTGAGTCAAGCTCTGGTACACTGTTTTAACCAGCCAGGAAATTTCTCAGTAGTACTTTTTGTTACATATAGCAACATAATATACACCTTACGTTCGCAGTGTCTGAAATCCATCAAAAACAATTACAAGCCAGGAAATTTCTCAGCAGTACACTTACATACAGCAAAATAATATACAGCTTACGTTCGCAGTGTCTGAAATCAGTATAGCAGTGAGTTGAGTATATATAAGCAGATTTTATCGGGCTCGTGACAAAAGTTTCTCATTTTACATATCTACATCTACATCTATACTCCGCAAGCAAACCTATAATGTGTGGTAGAGAGTACTTTGTGTACCACTCTCACTTGCCCCACTCCCCTGCCGGTCGCGTGAAGAACGATTGTTTAGAAGACTCCGTCTGAGCTCGAATCGCACAAATCTTACGCGCTTAGTCTTTTTTCGAGAAATACGTCTGATGAATGAATACGTTGGTTCACTCTTCTACGAATATTCGAGGGTGAGTCAAATAAACAAATTAAATATTTTTTTAAATATTATTTATTGTGCAGAAGTGGTACAAAGTTGTATCACTCTCCCCCACGCTCAATGCAAGTCCTCCAGCTCTTACAAAGTGCATAAATTCCTTTAGAAAAAGAATCTTTTGGTAGTCCGCGCAACCACTCATGCACCACGTGGCGTACCTCTTCATCAGAACGGAATTACTTTCCTCCCATTGCGTCTTTGAGTGGTCCAAACATATGGAAATAACATGGGGTTACGTCTGGTGAGTATGGTGGATGAGGAAGACACTCAAAATTCAGGTCTGCGATTGTTGCAACTGTTGTACGGGCAGTGTGGGACCTTTCATTGTCATGTTGCAAAAGGACATCTGCTGACGGCAATCGACGTCGCTTTGATTTGACTGCAGGCCGCAGATGACATTTTAGGTTGGTTGGTTGGTTTGGGGAAGGAGACCAGACAGCGAGGTCATCGGTCTCATCGGATTAGGGAAAGACGGGAAAGGAAGTCGGCCGTACCCTTTGAAAGGAACCATCCCGGCATTTGCCTGGAGCGATTTAGGGAAATCACGGAAAACCTAAATCAGGATGGCCGGACGCGGGATTGAACCGTCGTCCTCCCGAATGCGAGTCCAGTGTCTAAACACTGCGCCACCTCGCTCGGTACATTTTAGGAGATCTGTGTATGATGCACTAGTAACAGTGGTCCCTCTAGACATGTAATGCTCTAAAATGACGCTTTTTTCGTCCCAAACGAGAGTAAGCATAACATTCCCTGCTGATGTTCGAAACTTCTTTGGTTTTCGTGATGGCACCATTCCTTGCTCGCTCTCTTCGTTTCCAGTTGGTGGAAATGAACCCAGTTTCGTACCCAGTAACGATTCTTGCAAGGAAGCCATCACCTTATCGTTCAAACCGCCGAAAATGTTCTTCACAAGCATCAACACGTCGTTCTCTCATTTCGGGAGTCAGCTGCCGTGGCACCCATCTTGCAGACACTTTGTGAGACTGGAGCACCTCATGCACAATATGGTGCGCTGACACACGACTAATCTGTAAAAATGGTTCAAATGGCTCTGAGCACTATGGGACTTTACTTCTGAGGTCATCAGTCGCCTAGAACTTAGAACTACTTAAACCTAACTAACATAAGGACATCACACACATCCATGCCCGAGGCAGGATTCGAACCTGCGACCCTAGCAGCAGCGCGGTTCCGGACTGAAGCGCCCAGAACCGCTCGGCAACAGGGGCCGGCTGCGTATTCAAATACAGAGATATGTAAACAGGCAGAATACGGCGCTGCGGTCGGCAATGCCTACATAAGATAAGTGTCTGGCGCTGTTGTTAGATCGGCTACTGCTGCTACAACAGCAGGTTATCAAGATTTAAGTGAGTTTGAATGTGAAGTTATAGTCGCCGCACGAGCGGTAGGACACAGCATCTCCGAGGTGGCGATGAAGTGGGGACTTTCCCGCACGACCATTTCACGAGTATACCATTAATATTAGGAATCCGGTAAAACATCATATCTCCGACATTACTGCGGCAGAATTCTGCAAGAACGGGACCAACGACTATTGAAGAGAATCATTCAACGTTACACAAGTGCAACCCTTCCCCAAATTTCTGCAGATTTCAATGGTGAGCTATCAACAAGTGTCAGCTTGCGAATCGTTCTACGGAACATCATCGATATGGGCTTTCGGATCCGAAGGCCCACTCGTATACCCTTGAGTACTGCACGACACAAAGCTTTACGCGTCTCC
Organism: Schistocerca nitens; assembly: GCF_023898315.1. Classification (NCBI taxonomy): domain Eukaryota; kingdom Metazoa; phylum Arthropoda; class Insecta; order Orthoptera; family Acrididae; genus Schistocerca; species Schistocerca nitens. Next base: position 896,838,790 of record NC_064614.1, read on the forward strand.
AAGGCCCGTCGAAAGCGACATTGGACTGTTGATTACTGAAAACATGTTATCGGACAAGGCTCGTTTCAAATTGTATCGCGCGAATGGACGCGTATGGATATGGAGACAATCTCATGAATCCATGGACGCTGAACGTCAGCAGGGGACTGTTCAAGCACGTGGAGGTTCTGTAATGGTGTGAGGTGGGTGCAGTTGGAGTGATATGGGACCCATAATACGTCTAGATACGACTGTGACAGGTGAAATGTACGTAAGCATCCTGCCTAATCACCTGCATCCATTCATGTCCATTGGCATTCAGACAGACTTAGACAATTCCAATAGGACAATGCAATACCCCACACATCCAGAATTGCTAAATAATGGCTCCAGGAACACTCTTCTGAGCTTAAACACTTCCTGTGCCCACCAAACTCGCCAGACAAGAACATTATTGAGCACATTGGGACGGCTTGCAGCGTGCTGTTTAGAAGAGATCTGCACGCCTTCGTACTCTTACGGATTTATGGACAGCCCTACAGGATTCATAGTGTCAATTCCCACCAGTACTACTTCTGACATTAGTCGAGACCATGCCACGTCGTGTTGCGGCACGTCTGTGTGTTCGCGGGGCCCTACGCGATATTAGGCAGGTGTACCAACTTCTTTGTCTCTTCAGCGCATGTGTGTTTATCTGTGTATGTGTGTGTGTGTGTATGTGAAATTTAATTTCCCTAACAATCCCGTTGGGTTTTCAAACGCTACTTTTACACCTGAAGATTTCTTGCTATTGAAAATGACGTGCTTTCTTCTGTTTTGTAGAAGCTCGTCGGTCAAGTTACACAGCTGGTCTGTTATTCCCTACGCTTACTATTATTTTCTTCAGTAGGCGGCAGCGGGGACCCGCGTCCAAGTCCTTCCAGAAGTCAAGGAACACTCTTCTGAATCCGACTCTTGTATATGAGAGTCATTAGGAAGGTAACGTATGATTGGTTTCAACAAGAAGAGGTAATTTAAGCATTCGGCTTCATATTTACTAGCTTCCTTACAATTGTTACGCCTCTTTTATCATGAGCATGTGATAATTAAGATTTGAACTCGAAACTGGTTATGACAAAATAATTAAAGGACATGACCGTAGTCGTAGGAGACTTTTTGTTTGGATTAGTTATTACCTTTGCCATTACGGACTGTGTACTACAGATAATAACAGTATGAGTTATTACAACTAAGCGGCTAATGTCTCCAAGTTGTAATGAGAATCACAATTAAATTCTTATTACGGCACACATTACTAAAAAGTTATATCTTACTTACGTCCGTAATAACGTGTATGCTTGAACAATGCAGAACACCAAACCAATTATTGGAAAACCGGTATCTCTAACAAAACGAGTCACTAACGTTATAGGCTATAGAAACTGATGTGATTTAGGGCAATCCGAGCTGAGTCAACGATCAGTGTTATTTTTAATGCATAGCTGTTTTGAATATAAAATAGAATAAAATAAAACAAAGAGCCTGAACATTGCACTGTAATGTAAGCATTCACTCTGGTTCTCCTGTTACTATTTTTGTCATTCTTGTTCTTATAACTCGGATATTTGTTTGAGTGTATTGAATCAATGCAGAAGGTAGAATTCATTTCACTGCAGAGAATGTATGCTGCTCGTGGTCTAGTGGCTAGCGTCGATGCCTCTGGATCACGTGGTCCCGGGTTCGATTATAGCCGCGTCGGGGATTTTCTCTACCCGGGGACTGGATGTTTGTGTTGTCCTCATCATTTCATCATCATCATCATTCGTGACAGTGGCTAGATTGGACTGTGTAGAAATTGCACTGTGTAAAAATTTGGGACTTTGTATGGGCGCTGGTGAGTGCGCAGTTGTATGGGCGCTGGTGAGTGCACAGTTGGGCGCTCCACAAACCGAACATCACCACTTCAGAGTATCGGTGAAAAGGCTTATTGCAGTAAAGTTATGAGACCTCAGAACAAATGATGTCACGTAAAGTAATACTAAGGAGTAACTTTTATGAGCTGGTGGATTTGGGGAAAGTAAAAACTACAATATATGTGGCGTAATAAGTGAAGTCTGTTGCGGAAATACGAGGCCCACTATGGATAATTTGGATCAGGAGTAGCGGAGTATGACATAGACGCTCTGAGAAATTCCTTCGTGATCTCTTCGCTCCCTGACTTGCGCAATCTAATTAACAACTCTGTCACTTACAGGATGTATACTTAGAAACATCGGTTGCACAAAATTTTTGTCAAATTGACAATGGTTTCTATTGCACTTGGGCAGTCTTCATAAGAATTAAAAATTACATGGATTACATGTAATCACACAATGGGTAAAAAACGTCTGAGCCCTGCAGTCGAAACCATAGTTAATTTGACAAAAATTTTGTGCAACCGATGTGGTTATCATGTAATTAAATAACGTACGGTTTCTGGATCTCTGCCAATAAATATGTTTAAAAACTCTGTCAATGACTATCACTTAACTCCGCCAGCTGTATGGCACAACTACAGCAACCACAGCTTGCCCTGTCCGTCATCTTTTTGCTCTCCTTCTCTCTCACTCTTTCTCGTTCTCCCTCCCTCTCTCTCTCTCTCTCTCTCTCTCTGTCTCTCTCCCTGCCTCCGTCCGTCACTATCTCTCTCCTGCTGTCAGACACACACAGACGTGTCCATAATTATAGTTCCAGTTCCAGAAGGTTGTAGAGAGAGAACCACTGCTCAGAATGAGGTCGAGCGGTGCTATGCAAACATGCACTGCCCGAACGTTGGACATGCTTGCGGGCTGGTGCATAAAATCCTACGAAACATCCTTCATTGCTACTCACACAAAATCACCCGTGTTCAGGTCACCCTGCTGACATGCAAGTATGACATACGTTCGCTCCGGAATTTTCCGTCTCGGAAATGGCCAATGAATGGCCATGGAAGATTCTATGGACAGATTAGGCCCATTTCCATATCCAAGGACAAGTCAACGCGGAGAACTGGAGAATGTGGGCAACAGGAGATCCGCACGCACATTAACCGGAACCACTTCATTCCGCGAAGGTGACTGTGTGGTGCGGGATGACGGAATAGTACATAGTAGGGCCTTATTTCTTTAAGAAATGAGTCCTACGGGTCCTTTTACCTGTAACGTCACTCATAAACGCTATGAGAGTCCATTGCGCAACAACTTCATTCCAACCCTTCATGGGCGTTTCGACAGGATCATTTTCATGCAAGATGGCGCTCCTCTGCACTTGCACACTTACAAGAGAACCACCCCTATCGCACCCCCCCCCCCCCCCTCAGATTTAGTTATAAGTTGGCACAGTGGATAGGCCTTGAAAATCTGAACACAGATCAATCGAGAAAACAGGAGGAAGTGGTGTGGAACTATGAAAACAATTAGCAAAATATACAAACTGAGTAGTCCATGTGCAAGATAGACAACATGAGGATAATGTGAGCCCAGGAGCGCCGTGGTCACGTGGTTAGCGTGAGCAGTCTTCCCTCGAGTGAAAAGTTTACTTTCTTTATTTTCGCAAAGTTATGATCTGTCCGTTCGTTCATTGACGTCTCTGTTCACTGTAATAAGTTTAGTGTCTGTGTTTTGCGTCACATGACAGGAATATGTTGTCGACCCACCTAACTTGCACACTTGGCGAATGGGTAAAAAGATTCTTCTACCTTGCCCGATTCAGGTTTTATTGTGGATGTGATAATCACTCTCAAAAATTGATGAAAACATAAGAGTTTGTCACATAAACTGTAACAAATGAATGCAACAGTTTCACAGTCGCACAGTTTTCCCTGTGCTATGTCAAAACATATGTTTTTCACGTTTTTAAATTTTTCCGTGTGTATACCGTGAAATCCTGCATATGTCCAAGCAAATCTGAACATATCCTGAATTTTGGAGAGCGAAGTTGATTATGTGTGAGTGCCTGAACTTTGATAATTGACACACGATCACGTAAACCATACGGCTCTGTCTACCTGTGCAGCTTCGCAAACTCATAGAATCTTTTCACTTGCCGAAAACCAAACACATCTAACGGTTGCACAAGAGGTGTACAACCTGGAGGAATGGTAATCACGTCTACTCCCACACTAAAATTGTACAATGCCTGATCCTTCTGTCCTGTTTAGCTGTCAAAATCTTTTCTCCATTTTTCCTGACGCACTGCAATTCACAATTGCATTCGGCGTTTACGCAAGTACCCTATTCACCTGTTGCTGAACTTGCGGTCCAAATACACCATTTTCTTCCTGCATACATAAATAAAATGTAGGAAAAAGAAATCCCTCTTTGTTCAGAGCATACTGTATGGTATAACTACGTGAAGTGGCATGCAGCTGGTCTACAGTACATTCCGTGTCGCCTTCTCCAACTAACGATAACGTTTCATTTCATAGTTAAAACTGGACTGATCTGTGCTGATAATACACTCCTGGAAATTGAAATAAGAACACCGTGAATTCATTGTCCTAGGAAGGGGAAACTTTATTGACACATTTCTGGGGTCAGATACATCACATGATCACACTGACAACCACAGGCACATAGACACAGGCAACAGAGCATGCACAATGTCGGCACTAGTACAGTGTATATCCACCTTTCGCAGCAATGCAGGCTGCTATTCTCCCATGGAGACGATCGTAGAGATGCTGGATGTAGTCCTGTGGAACGGCTTGCCATGCCATTTCCACCTGGCGCCTCAGTTGGACCAGCGTTCGTGATGGACGTGCAGACCGCGTGAGACGACGCTTCATCCAGTCCCAAACATGCTCAATGGGGGACAGATCCGGAGATCTTGCTGGCCAGGGTAGTTGACTTACACCTTCTAGAGCACGTTGGGTGGCACGGGATACATGCGGACGTGCATTGTCCTGTTGGAACAGCAAGTTCCCTTGCCGGTCTAGGAATGGTAGAACGATGGGTTCGATGACGGTTTGGATGTACCGTGCACTATTCAGTGTCCCCTCGACGATCACCAGTGGTGTATGGTCAGTGTAGGAGATCGCTCCCCACACCATGATGCCGGGTGTTGGCCCTGTGTGCCTCGGTCGTATGCAGTCCTGATTGTGGCGCTCACCTGCACGGCGCCAAACACGCATACGACCATCATTGGCACCAAGGCAGAAGCGACTCTCATCGCTGAAGACGACACGTCTCCATTCGTCCCTCCATTCACGCCTGTCGCGACACCACTGGAGGCGGGCTGCACGATGTTGGGGCGTGAGCGGAAGACGGCCTAACGGTGTGCGGGACCGTAGCCCAGCTTCATGGAGACGGTTGCGAATGGTCCTCGCCGATACCCCAGGAGCAACAGTGTCCCTAATTTGCTGGGAAGTGGCGGTGCGGTCCCCTACGGCACTGCGTACGATCCTACGGTCTTGGCGTGCATCCGTGCGTTGCTGCGGTCCGGTCCCAGGTCGACGGGCACGTGCACCTTCCGCCGACCACTGGCGACAACATCGATGTACTGTGGAGACCTCACGCCCCACGTGTTGAGCAATTCGGCGGTACGTCCACCCGGCCTCCCGCATGCCCACTATACGCCCTCGCTCAAAGTCCGTCAACTGAACATACGGTTCACGTCCACGCTGTCGCGGCATGCTACCAGTGTTAAAGACTGCGATGGAGCTCCGTATGCCACGGCAAACTGGCTGACACTGACGGCGGCGGTGCACAAATGCTGCGCAGCTAGCGCCATTCGACGGCCAACACCGCGGTTCCTGGTGTGTCCGCTGTGCCGTGCGTGTGATCATTGCTTGTACAGCCCTCTCGCAGTGTCCGGAGCAAGTATGGTGGGTCTGACACACCGGTGTCAATGTGTTCTTTTTTCCATTTCCAGGAGTGTATATGCGTCTTCATACTGTTGGAATCTGACGTTAGTTTCTGTAACAAACGTCTTGGAACATTCTAATAGATCTTCCAGTTTATTCGCGTAGTTCTTGCTTACATATTTCACAATCTTCCTGCTCGTAATTTTGTATTTTCTTTTGAACGTGACAAGCCAATGAGATGAAGCCTTGAAGTCCAGGCCGATTTGTTTAGCGTAATGCAATCCCCAAATCTATAGGTCTGTATCATGCACTGCACTTAATTTATTTCTGGCTTTAATAAATCGTCGGTATACATCGTTTTCTAGTTCACTGAACTACCGTCTTCGGGTTCCACCTCGTTCCACGACTTCTTTGCAATATTTAATTGTGCTTTTTTCCTCCATCCCTTTAAATTTCTTAAATTTATTTGTTACTTCAATCCATAATTTATGTTTGCGTCTTTTAATTGGTTTGGACAGTAACCTGGATTGGAGCATTTCCTTCATGTAACCCAAAGAAATACCATCAGATTGAAGTCGCAGTATTTCCTCTTCGTGTTCTTCGTACGGATCGTCAACAATCCATCATCTGGTACATACAGCCCCGCATTTATCAACAAATGTAGGGAATAATCATGCAAATGTTTGACAATCGTTCGACTCCTTAAGGAACTTTCCGATTTCTTACAGTTCGGAAAATATTCATTGACCTTGTTATTGAAGTCGCGAGCTATATTTGCTGGATTCATATTGCCCACGGAATACATCTCACGTATTAAATGCACTCTCGTCCAAAGTAGCGAACAGTCAACTGCCAGCCAGGGGGCCTCGTTAGCAGCAATACCCTTTCTTCCGTGGGCTGTAGTCGACTGACGTCGTGTGTTTCGATGTTTGTTTAGGTGTAGCGTCCCCATACTACGGCACAGTTACCTCGCATTGGACGGACGGACGGACAGATAATAATTGTCTGAAAATAAAATAATAAACTTTTCACTCGAGGGAAGACTTGAAACAAGCACCTCTCGTTCTGCAGCTGCTCGAGCTAACCGCGGGACCAAGGCGCTCCTGAGCTAACGCAATCCTTGGTGTTGCCTATCTTGCACTTGGACTACTCAGTTTGTATGTTTTGCTTATATTTTTCATAGTTCCACACAACTTCTTCCTGTTTTCTCGATTTATCTGTGTTCAGTTTTTCAAGCCCTATCCATTGTGCCAACTTATAACTAAATCTGAGGGGGGTGCGATGGGGAGGTTCCCTTGTTAGTAAAGCGGCTGCTGCAGAAGCATTTCGGAAATGCTAGAATTATCAGCCGTCATCTCCCTACACCCTGGCCTTCCAGATCACCTGATCTTACTTCGCGCGACTTGTGGCTGTGGGTGTTATTTGAAAGACGTTGTGTTCAGTGCTCCATTACGAACGTGCTTCTATTGAAGGCATGCTTTGCGCAACGTATTCTGAACGTGACCGCCGAGACACTCCGATCACTTGTGGAGCATGCCGTTTCTCGATTTCAGTTTGCGAGAGATAACGGTGCACAGCACATTGAACATGTCTTGCGCCAGTCTCACAACAATTAGAAACAGATGTCATTTTGTTTTTTATGCTGTTTTCGGCCTCAGGACAATTATTAACCTGTTTTTCCCCATCTGATGTGGTACGACCTCGTCGGGGTGGATGGACTTACTTAACAGTTCCACTACTGTTCACTGCCGAACTTGTGACAACCATGCACACTGAATAGTACGCATAGTGTAATGTGCAACTCAAACCATAGCCGTCGTATTGCTAATCATCTGTCATTTGTAGCCGACCCTGTTTACATTAAGACGTAAAACGCCTACAGCACCATTATTAATAAAATTTTAGTTAACTCTTCTCCTTTTTTTTTTTTTCCTTGACGTTTCCCAGTGAGTCAGTAATATGATATTGAACTTTGACGTCATTTTCAAGGGAGAAGGTGAACAATTTTTGGCATAGTTTTGAAATATGGTATTTCTCAACTCAACAATACAGTTGCTTTTTCGGATGTATTCCTATTTCTGTCTTTCCTGCAGTTTACGCTCTACATCTCCCTCTAAAACCATTGTAGCTTTTACGTGACGTCTTAAAAATGTCGTATCATCCTGTTCCTCCTTTTTGTCAGAGTTCTCCGCCACTTCTGTGGAGAATATATAAAAGGAGCGACAAAAAAGTTTCATTCGAAGGTCGTACAGTCCAGATTCGGTAGGCCATTCACACAAAATCGCCTTGAGCATTGAGACAACCATTGCGCCAACGCACCGGATTGAAGATATTGGTTTGGTAAAACCCCGCTGTCTTGCAGCGTGAAATAGTTTGTAACTGTCCACTGCACGTCGTCTTCCGACGAGAAACGTCGACCCTTCAAGGCCTTCTTTAAGGGACCGAAGGTGGGATAGTCGCATGGGGAGAAACCACGATAATAGAAAGAGTGGTAGTGCCTTCCACCTGGGTTGGTGTAGCTTCTGCGTTACATTTGAGATACGGGAACGTGCGTTCCCATGAGGTAGCAGCACTCTTCGGCGCATCATTCCACAACGGTGATTTTCTACAGGTATGTTGCTCCATACACATTTTTCATTCTCCGACTGATGTGTACTTCAGCAGCAACAAAAGAATATCAACTCGTTGGTCCTGTTCGGACGCATTTGATAATAATGTTGCAATAGTTCAAGTTTCTGCATTTGCCGCATGCACGTCGGAAAGACGCGAATGTCATACAAATCCCTTGCCTGGGCGTTGGTGCCTATACACGCGCATCAGAGCCGCGCTACATTGCGTATACGCTGCAGCGACGTCCTCAAACTGATTATTTGGAATTATAGTACACAACTAAGTTAATTTTAATACATAGTAAAACGATTGAAAAGATTGCCTTAATTGTACAGGAAACACAAAGAAGGCCAAAAATAAAGTCAAGTTTAGGGAGTCTTGTCAAAAACATTTTGATATTGAATCATTTTGGTTCAAATGGTTCAAATGAGCACTATGGGACTTAACATCTGAGGTCATCAGTCCCCTAGAACTTAGAACTACTTAAACCTAACTAACCTAAGGACATCACACAACACCCAGTCATCACGAGGCAGAGAAAATCACTGACCCCGCCGGGAATCGAACCCGGGAACCCGGGCGTGGGAAGCGAGAACGCCCCGCCCCAGACCTTACCGTACAACCTTCACTGGTTTCGGATCTTGAGGCACAATGTGCTGCCATTCCTCCACAGACGTCTCATTGCGAATGTCCCCATGAGGCTTCAAACCGACATGGAGGCAAAGGATGGACACAGTTCACGCTAATGTCCATTAATAGATGTGCGAATATTGTCCACGATCGTGTCAAGATGGATACACCGGTTCCTGTCAGATCAGCGAAGTTACGCAGTTGGTTGTAGCCAGTACTGGGATGGAAGACCACCCAAGTACATTGTGCGCTGTTACCAATTTTTTGCTTTCCCTTTGATACCAAGTCCCACATCACCAGTCTCTGCAGCACTGTCCTGGATTCAATTGCAAAGTCTCCGCAGTGCCTCATAGAGTGAGGGCACGAGATACTGTTGATGGTGATCCGTCCGTCAGATAGTGAAGCAAAGCTCGCTGGAATCCCTGGTGCTCTACGAGAGCAGTTGGCTATGTACCGGCACCAGGTTTCATCCTCTCCCTTCACTCATCGTCTCCAGCAATAACACGGCACTCCACTACACGCATACCATTACATCCCCTTAACAGATACACTTACACACACAACTCTCATATCTGGCGAAGGAAAGGTGCCTGTGAACCTTTCCAATTAGGCACTTGAACCCGCCATTCAGGTTCTTACAGCCATTCATGCTGTATGATTTGAATCAGTATGTATGCGACAGCAATGTTACAAAACGCCGCGCATAAAAAGGGAATTTTCCGGTGCTCATACCTCGAGACTGGTTTAAAAGATTGGGTCAAGTGCCCTGTATAGCTCTTGAGCTAGGGAACGTTTCTATGCCAACATAAGCATTGCTTTAGTGTCACTGTCTCACAATACAGGATCAAAGTATGAACATACCTCCTCCTGCTTAGGCAAATAAAGCAAATCGGTTGGTTCTTTATGCATTTGATGTGGTCTTCAGCGGGATTTATGGGGCTTGTGGTGGCACCATTAGTTCATCGGCGGTACCCTCAAAAACCCTACAAAAAGTTTTTTTGCTATGTTTTCGTCGTCACCATCAGAATGAAACCCAGCCGAGGATTCCAGGACAACCACGCGAAGCAAAAGGCTGTAATTTTTATGACATACCCTTATTCCTAAGATCTCCATCTCGAACAGTCTTGAAAATTTTGTTCGTATCTCTATCCGTTTCAGAGAGAGACAGATTTTCACATTACCTTACTTTTACACGTAAAATACGAACGCAGAATCCGGTGTGAGTCGAGAACGTAGTTTATGAATTGACTTAACACCGAGAAATGTACTGTAAAGTGTCTCCGTTATCATCTGGTCTCCCCGTGTTGTTGTACTGAAGCAGGCGCAAAATTATTTGCACTTAAACTCCCGTATGAGGTGTAATATCAGTTCTGAGTTATTTCAGGTTTACATACAAACACTACATGATCAAAAGTATCCGGACACCTCGCTGAAAATGACTTACAAGATCGTGGCGCCCTATATCGGTAATGTTGGAATTCAATCAGCCTTGATGACATCTTCCACCTACGCAGGCATACTCTTCAAACAGGTTCTGGAAGGTTTCTTGGGGAATGGCAGCCTATTCTTCAAGGAGTGCTGCACTAGGAGAAGTATCGGTCGCTGATAGGGAGTACCTGGCAGTAGGTGGCAGCACAATGCACCTAATATGAAAAACGTATGTTTTTGGGCGTTGCCGGATCACACAGTATAAGTAAACTATCTACATTTCATTTACATGTAAATTACTTTTGGTATGAGTTGCATGCCCTGATGCAGGAGGGAATAGAAGGGAACCAGCGGAAAAATGGTCATATCGGAGCACATAAAATGCGAGTATGTTCCTGTATGTTTAAAAGACTCTCCCTGAAAAGTGGGGTACCAGGTCCCACATTCTACCTTCCTCAGACCATTTAAAAATGTTCGAAAAAATTCTGACATGCGAGCATATTCGCGCCTTTTTTAACAGACAACTCATTTCAAACTCACACATGCTCCCCAACTCAATCACACCTATTAGTCCATCACCGAAAGTCGCTCATACGCGACCTCTCAAAGCTGCCTTTTTTCACTGACTCATTCAAACCATCTCACTGCCGTTGTCACCTGTGTCACGTTCTGTCCTGCTACTACAGTCTCCTGACTCTGCCACTGTTTGGCTGTTGCTCTGTCTTACAGCTAATGTGTCATTCGTTCCTTCCCACGGCTGCTGTCTCTCCTCACTGTCACCACCTCCCTCCTCCTCGCTGTCGTTGCCATAGACTTTGGCTCTCATTACCACTGGCTATCACTCACTTCCACTTCTTATCACTCCTGCCACTGTCTCCTTCACTCATTTCCTAGCACTTTTCTGTTTTGCTTCTGCCGTGTCCCTCTCTTCCTCTCATACTGCCAATACTGCCATTGTCTCCTTCTCTCTTTCTATAACAAAACCACTGTCTGCCACCTTCCAGTATTTACTACTTGTCCGTCCCTTTGCCATATTCTTGTCCCTCAGCATAAAAAAGTACGAATAATTTTGGATGCCGAAATTTGTGGGAACATTTTTTAAAATGCCGAGGAAGGTAGAATGAGGCGGCAGGTACCCCACTTTTCGGTCAGAGTTTCTTAAATTAACAGCAACACACTCGCACTTTTTGTGCTCCAATAGGAGCATCTTTCTGCTGGTTTATTTTTCTTCTGATAGATTTCAATAGATAGCGTACGATTGGTGGCTGTCCGCTAGTCGGCCATACTACAAAAAAAAAAAAAAAAAAATGGTTCAAATGGCTCTGAGCACTATGGGACTTAACATCTATGGTCATCAGTCCCCTAGAACTTAGAACTACTTAAACCTAACTAACCTAAGTACAGCACACAACACCCAGCCATCACGAGGCAGAGAAAATCCCTGACCCCGCCGGGAATCGAACCCGGGAACCCGGGCGTGGGAAGCGAGAACGCTACCGCACGACCACGAGATGCGGGCCGGCCATACTACAGTGAAGTGCAAAAGAAACTGGTATAGTCATGCGTATTCAAATACAGAGATATGGAAACAGGGAGAATCCGGCGCTGCGGTCGGCAACGTCTATATAAGACAACAACAGATGAGTTATTGCTGTTACACTGCCAGGATGTCAAGATTTAAGTGAGTTTGACCATGGTGTTATAATCGGCACACGTTGGGTGGGATGCAGCATCTCCGAGGTAACAATGAAGTGGGGAAATTCCCGTACGACCATTTCACTAGTATACCGATAAAATATCAAATCTCCGACATCGCTGGAACCAGAAAAAGATTCTGCAAGAACGGGACCAACAATGACTGAAGAGAATCGTTCAACGTACAGAAGTACAACCCTTCTGCAAATTGCTGCAGATTTCAGTACTGGGCCATCAACGAGTGTCAGCGTACGATCCTTTCATCGGAACAACAACGACATGAGCTTTCGGAGCCGGAGGCCTTCTCGTCTTCCCTTGATGACTGCACAACACAAAGCTTTACGTCTCTACTAGGCCCGTCAGCACCGACATTCGACTGTTGAAGACTGGAAACATGTTGCGTACTCGGACGAGTCTCGTTTGAAAGTGTGTCGAGTGGATGGTCTTGTACGGGTATGGAATCCATCATGCATGTCAGTAAAGACTGTTAAAGCTGGTGCACACTGTGTAATGGCGTGGGGCGTGTGCAGTTGGAGTAATATGGGATCCCTGATACGTCTTGATACGATTCTGATAGGTGACCCGTACTTAAGCATCCTGTCTGATCACTTGCATCCATTCATGTCCATTGTGCATTCCGACGGACTCGGGCAATTACAGCAGGAAAATGCGACACCCCACACGTCCAGAATTTCTACAGAGTGGCTGCAGAAACACTCTTCCGAGCCTAAACACTTCCCATGGCCACCAAACTCCCCGGACATGAGCATTATTGGGAATATCTGGGATGCCTTGTAACGTGCTGTTCAAAAGAGATATGCACCCCCTCGTACTCTTAGGGATTTAGGGGCAGACCTGCGGGATTCATGGCGTCATTTCCCTCCAGCACTACTTCAGAGATTAGTCGAGTTTTTGCCACATCGTGCAGAGGCACTTTTGCGTGTTCACCGGGGCCCTACACGATATTAGGCAGGTGTACCAGTTTCTTTGGCTCTTCAGTGTAGGTGTGCCAGCAGAAGATAGAGTGCGGTGGAGACTGGCTGGGTGCAGTAGGGACAGGCGCCATGTGACGGGTGCAAGTGCAGCGAGTGGCGGGCAGGGGGCGCGGTGAGGGCCCGCCGCTGCGCGCTGCGTTCCCACGACGCGGCGCGCGCTGCAGCCAGCAGGGTCAACGGCCCGCCACACCCGGCGGGCTGCCAGCCGCCGCCGCCGCCACCGCGCTGCCAGCCTCACAGGACACCGGTCTGCCAGCGCAGGCCGCACCGCACCGCGCTCTCTGGTCCCGTCCTTACGAGAGCACACGGCGTAGCATATTAACATCCACCTCACCAAGTGCTCTACAAATCTGCCGCACTTACTGATCTTTGCCGCTACTCGTATCGATTCGCTCACTACATTAATTGATAAAATTGATTAACAAACTCTAAAAGCCTTTTTCCCTAAGTGCCATTTTATCACCAGCTTATTTCGTCTTTATGATGGATTCAGTATCATTTGAGTGTCGAAATTGTTACGAGACTATGAACGAGAAATGTGAGAGGGTGAGACAAAACTGTAAGGAACCTGCTGTAGTAGGTACCGTGGTGAGGAAGTACGAAAGAATAAGAAAAGAATGAGTAACAAAGCCAGTGCTGGATAAAATGGACGAAAGAAGATAATGGAAGACAGTAGAAATTAAGTAATGGAAAATAATGAACAGGAAGATGAATAATGAATTCAGTAGAGAAACAGGGCAGGTGAGGAAGATATGAATGAATGATAAATCTAAAGAAATACAAAAACTAGAAAATGGGGGGGGGAGGGAGGAATGGGAAACGATTCATAGATTAGCTGGTTGACCTAGTCTTTCAAACAAAGAGAAGCAGGGCAAGTATGGCAACAGACAAAATTGATGCTACAATGTTTCGTAGACGGCAGGAAGTGTTCAGAATGGGCCAAAAATACGTCGAGTGCCTCGATGAAGCTGATCTGACACCAGACCATTTTGACTTAGAAAAGAGGAGACGAGAGTAACAGAAAAGAACAAAGATTGCTGTATCTTGTAAGAACAAGTAGAAAGCGGGTTAAGAGAGACGAAGGATCATGAAGAAAGCGGAACTAGTGGGTTCCCACCAGAGTTGTATAAGAGCCTTGAAAGAGTTACCTTATTTGTGTAGTATATGAAAAAGGTGAATGGCCGGCCGAAGTGGCCGTGCGGTTAAAGGCGCTGCAGCCTGGAACCGCAAGACCGCTACGGTCGCAGGTTCGAATCCTGCCTCGGGCATGGATGTTTGTGATGTCCTTAGGTTAGTTAGGTTTAACTAGTTCTAAGTTCTAGGGGACTAATGACCTCAGCAGTTGAGTCCCATAGTGCTCAGAGCCATTTGAACCATTTTTTGAAAAAGGTGAATGGTTAGATGACTTTCACTCGGCACTAAACATTTATTTTTATTTGTATTTTTCATTTTATTTTCCTTTTTTTATGAGCCATCAGTCTTCTATATCACTTGAAGTGGCCCGCCACAAATTCCTCTCCTGTGACAGTCTCTTCGTCTAAAAGTAGCACTTGCAACCGATGTTCTCAATTATTTGTTGGGTGTATTCTAGGTTCTGTCTTAGTCTATAGCTCCCCCTAGTACCATGGAAATTACTCTGATGACCTAACAGATGTTCTACGAGCCTGTCCCTTCTTCTTGTCAGCGTTTCTTATATAAACCTTTCCTTACAGAGAACCTCTAAGTTCCTCACCTTATCGGCCCGCTACTCTGTAGCACAGCGTCTCAAATACTTCGATTCTCCTATTTTCCGGTTTTCCCACAGTTCATATTTCACCACCATACAACGCTGTTATCCAAACGTATGTGCTTACAAATTTCTTCTTCACATTAAGGCATATGTTTCATACCAGTAGACTTCTGCTAGCCTGGAATGCACTCAATACTAGTCTCCTCCTTATGCCCTTTTTGCTCCCATTCTCATCTGGTATTTTGCAGCCTAAGTGACAGAATCCCTTAATGTCATCTACTTGATGATCACCAATCGTGTTCTCATTTCTGCTACTCCTCATTACTTTCGTCTTTCTTCGGTTTACTTTCAATCCATATTCTGTACTCATTTTACTGTTCATTTCATTCAACACAGCCTTTATCTCTTCTTCACTTTCACTGAGGATAGCAACATCACCAGCGACTCTTACCACTCATATCCTTTGACCCTGAATTTCAATTCCAATCATGAATATTTACTTTACTTCCGACACTGCTTCTTCGATGAACAGTAGGGCCGAAGGATTACATCCCCGTCTTACACCCTTTTTCATCCGAGTACTTCGTTCTTGGTCTTCCACTCTTGGTTCTTGTACCAATTGTATATTACCCGTCCTTCCTAAAATCTTACACATATTTTTGTCAGAATTTCGAACACCTTGCACCATTTGACATCTTCGGACGCGTTTTGCACGTCGGCAAAACCTATGAGCGTGCCTTGATTTTTCTTTAGTCTTGCTTGCATTATCAACCGCAACGTCGCGGTTGCTTCTCTGGTGCTTTACCTTTCCTACAGTCAAACTGATCGTCAGTTAACAGATCCTCAGTATTCTTTTCCATTCTTCTGTATATTATTCTTTTCATCAACTTGGATGAGCTGTTCAGCTGATCGTGCGATAATTCTCTCACTTGTCAGCTCTTGCAGTCTTCGTAATTCTGTAGATGATGTCTTTCCGAAAGTCAGATGGTATATCGCCAGTCCCATACATTCTACACACAAACGTCAACAGCCGTTTTCTTGCCACTCCCTCCCTCTCCCCCCTCCAAGCTTTTTGAAAATTCCATGAAATGTTATCTACCCCTTCTGTCTTATGCGATAGTAAGTCGTCGAAAGCTCACTTAAATTCTGATTCTAATAGTGGATGCCCTTTCTCTTCTGTATTGACTCCTGATTGTTCTTCTATCACGTCATCAGACAAGTCTTCCTCTTCATGGAGGCTATCAGTGTACTCTTCCCACCTATCCGCTCTCTCCTCTGCATTTAATAGTGGAATTCCCATTGCACTCTTAATGTTACCACCCTTGCTTTTAACATCACCGAAAGTTATTTTGACTTTCCTGTATGCTGAGTCAGTCTTTCCGGCGATATTTTCTTCATCGATTTCTTCACATTTTCCATGCAGTCATTTCACCGTAGCTTCCCCGCACTTCCTGTTTATTCCATTCCTAAGTGGTTTGTACTTCTGTATTCCTAAATTTCCCTGATCATTTTTATAGTTCCTTCTTTCATCGATCAACTGCACTATTTCTTCTGTTACCCATGGTTTCTTTGTAGCTATCTTCTTTGTATCTATGATTTTCTTTCCAACGTCTGTAATTGCGTTTTTAGAGGTGTCCATTCCTCTTCAACTGAACTTCTTACTGAGCTATTCCTATGTAGTATATCTAACCTTAGAGAACTTCAAGCGTACCTCTTCTGTCCTTAGTACTTCCGTATTCCTCTTCTTTGCGCTTTCTTTCTGACTAGTCTCTTGTATTTCTGCCTACTCTCCACACTACTGCATTGTGATCTGAGCCTTCATTTACTCATGGGTACGCCTTACAAACCAGTGTCTGATTTCGGAATCTCTGTCTGATATAATCTAACTGAAATCTTCCCGTATCATCCGACCTTTCCCAAGTATACGTCCTCCTCATGTGGTTCTTAAACAAAGCATTCGCTATTGCGAGCTGAAATTTGTTACAGAAATGAAATAGTCTTTCTCCTCTCTCATTTCTTGTCCCAAGACCATATTCTCCTGTAACGTTTCTCCTTCTGTTCCTTCCCCTACATCTGCATTCCAGTCCCCCGTGACTATTAGATTTTCATTTCCCTTTACGTACTGTATTACCTTTTCAATATCTTGACATACTTTCTCTATCTCTTCATCTTCAGCTTGTTACGTCCGCGTATATACTTGGATTATCGTTGTCGGTGTTTGTTTCCTGTCGACTCTGATACGAACAACTCAATCAGTCCTTGCTGTTGATATTACCCTATACTCATCTGACCAGAAATCCTTGTCTTCTTTCCATTTCACTTCCCTGATCCCTAGTATATCTAGACAGAGCCTTAGCATTTCCCTTTCCAAATTTTCTAGCTTCTCTATCACGTTCAAGCTTCTAACATTCCACACCCTGGCACGTAGAACGTTATCCTTCCGTTGGTTATTCAATCTTTTTCTCATGGTCACCTCCCCCTTGGCAGTCCCTTTACTCTTTACGCACTGAATTATACGTTCAGTATCCTCACATACTTTTTCTATCTCTTCATCTTCGGACTGCGACGTCGGCATGTATAATTGAACTGTCGTTGTCGGTTTTGGTTTACTGTCGATTCTGACGAGAACAACCCTATCACTGAACTGTTCACAGTAACACAGTCTCTGGCCTACCTTCCCATTCATAACCATTTGCTGCTGATTTGATAGTACTCTTTACTCATTTGACCAGAAATCCTTGCCTCTTTCCTTTTCACTTCACTGACCCTCAATGCAACTAGACTGAGCATTAACATTTCCATTTTTAGATTTTATAGCTTCCCTACTACATTGAATCATATGAAATTCCATAGAACGTTATCGTTTCATTGGTGATTCAATCTCTGTCTCACAGTCACGTCCCCGATGGCAGGCCTTCGCGGAGATCGGAAAGGGGACTAGTCCGGAGTCTTTTGCGAATGAAGAGACCATCGTGACAGTTTTTCCAGTACAGGCAACGTGTCCTGTGGATACACACTTCGGTAATTTAATGCAGTGGTTTCCATTGCCTTCTGCATCCTCATGTCGTTGATCATTGCTGATATTTCGGCTTCTAGGGGCAGTTTCCATACCCGGGCTAGACAGCGCCCTAATCCTCTATCCGCTCTTCCGCCCTCTTTGACAAGGCCATTGGCTTAATGAGGGTGACTTCTGATGTTGGAAGCCTTCGGCCATCACTATAATGATTTTTATTCACAATTTAAGCGGTGGCGAGGTTCAGACCTGAGACAAAGGACGCTTTGATTACTAATCTAAACTGCTACCGCTAGACCATGCGTATTAGCCGCAGGAATGATGCCAAATGAGAAAAAACGCAATGCTAAAGAATGTGAAGACTTTAGAACCTGAAGTTTGGTTTCTCAAGCAGCGAAACTTTTTATCTTCAGGTGATACACAGAAGACTTCACGGAAAACTGGAAAAAAATACTTCAAAGGAACAATAAGGAATAGAAACGGGGGAAATATACAAGAGATGCAACTTGACCGCTGAGACTAATGGGGGAGAGATATATGAAAGAAAAAGATGAGTTTATGCTGTTTTCGTTGACTTGGAGAAAGAATTTGACAGAGTAAAATACACTCCTGGAAATTGAAATAAGAACACCGTGAATTCATTGTCCCAGGAAGGGGAAACTTTATTGACACATTCCTGGGGTCAGATACATCACATGATCACACTGACAGACCACAGGCACATACACAGGCAACAGAGCATGCACAATGTCGGCACTAGTACAGTGTATATCAACCTTTCGCAGCAATGCAGGCTGCTATTCTCCCATGGAGACGATCGTAGAGATGCTGGATGTAGTCCTGTGGAACGGTTTGCCATGCCATTTCCACCTGGCGCCTCAGTTGGACCAGCGTTCGTGCTGGACGTGCAGACCGCGTGAGACGACGCTTCATCCAGTCCCAAACATGCTCAATGGGGGACAGATCCGGAGATCTTGCTGGCCAGGGTAGTTGACTTACACCTTCTAGAGCACGTTGGGTGGCACGGGATACATGCGGACGTGCATTGTCCTGTTGGAACAGCAAGTTCCTTTGCCGGTCTAGGAATGGTAGAACGATGGGTTCGATGACGGTTTGGATGTACCGTGCACTATTCAGTGTCCTCTCGACGATCACCAGTGGTGTACGGCCAGTGTAGGAGATCGCTCCCCACACCATGATGCCGGGTGTTGGCCCTGTGTGCCTCGGTCGTATGCAGTCCTGATTGTGGCGCTCACCTGCACGGCGCCAAACACGCATACGACCATCATTGGCACCAAGGCAGAAGCGACTCTCATCGCTGAAGACGACACGTCTCCATTCGTCCCTCCATTCACGCCTGTCGCGACGCCACTGGAGGCGGGCTGCACGATGTTGGGGCGTGAGCGGAAGACGGCCTAACGGTGTGCGGGACCGTAGCCCAGCTTCATGGAGACGGTTGCGAATGGTCCTCGCCGATACCCCAGGAGCAACAGTGTCCCTAATTTGCTGGGAAGTGGCGGTGCGGTCCCCTACGGCACTGCGTACGATCCTACGGTCTTGGCGTGCATCCGTGCGTCGCTGCGGTCCGGTCCCAGGTCGACGGGCACGTGCACCTTCCGCCGACCACTGGCGACAACATCGATGTACTGTGGAGACCTCACGCCCCACGTGTTGAGCAATTCGGCGGTACGTCCACCCGGCCTCCCGCATGCCCACTATACGTCCTCGCTCAAAGTCCGTCAACTGCACATATGGTTCACGTCCACGCTGTCGCGGCATGCTACCAGTGTTAAAGACTGCGATGGAGCTCCGTATGCCACGGCAAACTGGCTGACACTGACGGCGGCGGTGCACAAATGCTGCGCAGCTAGCGCCATTCGACGGCCAACACCGCGGTTCATGGTGTGTCCGCTGTGCCGTGCGTGTGATCATTGCTTGTACAACCCCCTCGCAGTGTCCGGAGCAAGTATGGTGGGTCTGACACACCGGTGTCAATGTGTTCTTATTTCCATTTCCAGGAGTGTAGAATAAATTACTGTACATCGCAAGGAAGAATCGAGTCCACTGGATGGACAGAGGCTGATTAAGATTCTATACATACAATAGAACATCTGAGTACAGATTAAGAATGAGATCACAGAGGAAAGCACAACTGGATGGGGAGTGAGGTAAAGCTGCTATCTCTCCTCAACACTGTTTAACAGATATTTGGAGCATACTGTTCAGAAATGTTTGAAACGATAAAGAGGAGTGTGGCTTGGTAGCTGGAGGACAGATTGATTTCAATTTGCCGATGATATGGTGTTATTGGCAAGGAGCAAAATGACTATGATTGGGATGTTAAAAAAATAATAAGTCCTGCGAGGCATTCAGGATGAGAAATAGTAAGAAAGAGACAAAATGGTGCGGTGGTAAGTGCTAGAAAAGTAAGAACAAGCGTAAAGTTAGAACAGGAAGGTACGGGACAAGTTAGTGCTTTCAAATATCTGGGAAGCATAATTACGGAAAACGTAAGATGCAATAATGACGTCAGTTGTTAAAGATCGAAATTAGAAAGATAATTAACGTCGTAGTGTGATTTGGATTATAGCTCTATAGGGTGATATATAGTTTTGATGGTCATTAATTACAATTTTCTTTAAGCAACTTGGACTGGATTCGGGTTTTTTGCGCAAATTAACATCAGCTCCACTCACTGATAAAATCAGATTTATTAATGGAATTTTACTCGATATGCGACGAATATCGTACAGCGTCATATATTCTGTTCAGTTAATGCTTATGGACACTATAACTTGCAACTATGATAGGGCGCACTCTGGTGTTACCAAACGAGCAGGAAAAATTAATGTGTACTGCTACTTCCCGAACTTGCGAAGGAAAGTCCTAAGGTTTCTAGATTATTTATTTTTATTCAGAGAAAGGGACGTGAGCTTTATGTTTTCTTTGAAAGAGTCATATTTCATATTTGTGCGCTAAAATTTTTTCAAATATTAGTTTTCAATAGTCGACATATAAGGCCATGGAGGCTCTAAGTAGAAACATAGTGATCTTTGGTTTCCGGTAATATTTTCGTTGCAGCAGCATTCCATTCTGACAGAACTAGAGAAGGTGTCGGGTGTTATCTACGCTACTGAACTGGCTGAAATGACACGCAGGGCACAGAGATGTAATTGCAGATTATAATGAACTGTTAAATATGATTTGCTAAAGATTAACTGGATAAGTAAAGATTATGATGTAATACACTGCTGGTTTATGCATAATTGTGTTGTGTTCTGCAAACGGTAAGTTTTAGTAGATTTTTCTTTATTCTTTTTTGTTAGTTCATTGTTGAGACGAGAATAAGTAAGTTAACAGTTCACCTGGGTTGCACTACGTAGTTAGTTTCATCAGTCCTTTACATTTCCAGTAATTAATTTCATGTCAGAGAAATTGTTGTTATAGAGGATATTTTTTTTTCAAAACCATTCTACGAGAGCTATTAGGTAGTAATGTCTGGTCAATCGCGAAATTCAAGCCACAGTGAAAGTCAAAAATATTTTATTTGTAACAGTCTTCTACAGCTTTCACCTAGTTCTCTACATAGTGGTCGCACCGACTTAGATATTTGTCGCTGCGTTCTACCAATTTTCCAGTACCCTCGCCAAATAAGTTAGCTGCCTGTGCTTTCCGCCTCTTCTCCACGCTGACCACCCTTCCTTTGTCGTGCCAAAGCCAGCGGTTCACGTGAGCGGAGATTAACATCAGAAGGAGTCAAGTCCGGGCTGTATGGTGGGCGATCAAACACTTATCATCGAAAAGGCTGTAGGATCGTCCTCATTGTCCCTGCGTTGTGCGGCCGAGAATTATCACGAAGAAGGAAATGAGTGGCAGGTAGGTTACATGGGTTGCGGGACGTCACATTGGGCACCCATACTTGGCGCAGGGCACTACTGTTCTAGGCATCTTTACTTGCTCATTGTGCCCTCAGGACTGAAAAGCGCGATGTGACGCGTTCGAGAGCCCTATCACCGACAGTGGCCAATACATCTGTTCAAAATTTCATCGGATTTTCGCTTTCCATTTCTTGACCCATCGGATCTTACTTTATAAATAGACCTCGTAATTCCTGACGGATGACTGTTTCCGTAACACAGTTTTTAAAGCACAAATTATTTCCAATCATTTAGTAAACTGAAATTGCACCACGGCCTCCTCATGAAAGAATTTACATATTTTCTAATTATGTGTGTCTCCGCATTCCACAGAGCGGAACACAATTTCTTAAAAGATGAACCATGATCTGTTTAAAATGGTTGCACATCGTTGTATTGCACTGCATAGGGCTTCATCTATTCTATTTAGTTTGGTCGCTGCTGCGCTGAATCTTTTATGTTCATCACTTCGAGGAGCACCAAGTTTCCGTTGCCACAGAAAGCCATGATAATTTGTTAGGGACAGCTGTAAAACAATTCAAAAAGTAGGTGATGATTTTCTAAATTTATATCAGTTCCGTTCAGGTGAAGTTTAGTGCACATAACATTTCATGTGCAGACAGTCTTAATCTCAGAGTGCAGTGCTATATTTGTGTTTGTATCGTTCGGTGTTTGGAAATTTGTCAGCCAGAGTGCTTACGTACAATCACAGGAAATTTTCCTAAAAACAATTCGTTATTTATTCTTTCCATATTCGATTGAGACTTTATGTAACATTTTTACTCTATTAAGTTATGTATTGGAATTACAAGTCACGTATTGTGACGCCATTCATTGTAGCACTGCTCACTATACTGAGTAATACAGAGTTTTACAGGACATCTTTTGTCCTGTACCGTGTTGGCTTTTTAGTTAATTTGTTTGAAGCTAATTAGAAAACAGTTATGCAATTTCATTTTTGGGGACCCATTTATCAGATAGCGTTTCCGTGCCTACACCACTCCCACTGTTCAAGATTACAACACAGATATACGAGTTATAAAGAGTAACAGTTCAGTTCACTCCAGTTTCAGTTTACGAGATTAAACACTGGAAAGTTACATAGCTCAACGGATCATACGCAAATTTCCTCCTCTTGCGTCTTCGGAGGCATTGATGCATACAAGTTCTATGCAGAAACCACCGACAACGCTCAGTATGTTTCGGAGGACAAAAAATTTGAATTTTTTAGTAGAGTAGGAATATCAATGGAGTGAGCATTCAGCTGCACAGAACAGAATTTTTGTCGACGACAAACGTCGGTTGCAAAAGCAGCTTGACTACAGTGCACCTCTGTGCATATTTTGAGTGACATTATATTAGTGATGATTTAGAAGAAAGTTTGGACTGTGTGAAAAGGTGCTCTATACTCAAAATTCTAGGCAAAATATGTATAAACTATACGTAAAGAATCGCACGGAGTGGCCGCGTGGTTTGATCCGCCATGTCACGGATTGCGCGGCAGCTCCGGCCGGTGGTTCGAGTCCTCCCTCGGGTACGGGTGTCTGTATTGTTCTTAGCATAAGTTAGCATAACTTGGTTTAAGTAGTGTGTAAGTCTAGGGACCGATGACCTCAGCAGTTTCATCCCTTAGGAATTAACATACATTTGAACAATTTGTATGTAAAGACTGGTAATATGTACAAAAGCTATGAAACGAAAATAAGCATTGAAGGCTAAGCACGAAGTGCTCTGATCATTAACGGTGTAAGACAGAGATGTAGTCATCCACATCGAAGAAATAGTGACGCAAATACAACAAATATACGGGAATTATATTCGGCAAAGAAGTGTATGAATGATAAGATTCGCTACCTTAAGTATAAGTCAGGAAGAATTGAATATTCTAATGATCATGCACTATGGATTGAAGAAAAACTAAAGTAATAAGAAGTAGCAAAAATGACATAATTGATAAACTGAACATCGAAGTTGGAGACTGCCAAGTGGACAATGTGAAGGAATACTACTGCCTTGGAAGCAAAATATCACAATACTGGCGCAGTCATAAAGGCCATAAAAGTCGATCAGCACAATCAAAGCGAGCATTTCTGGCCAAAGATGTCTACTAGGAACAAAAATAGACATTAATTTGAGGAACAATTTCCTGAGAAATTACGTCTGAAGCATAGTACTGTATGGAAGAGAATCAGAACTTTGGAAAGATCATAATACGTGGCGCCGTAGGCAGTAAAAATTACACGTGAATGAAGAGACTAGTATAAATCGGATGTAATAACCAATAATTGAGGACCTTGGATGGCAAGGAGAGCTTGGCACTGGAGATTAGAGAGAAAAAGAAATAGCTAGGTTCAAATAGGACTCATGCTCCGAGAGTTCCGTGCAACCTCAGCTATGTACACAGACGGTTAATCCATTCCGGGAATCTATTAATTAACACATATGATCTCATCGGTAGCATTTTTAAAAAGTATCGACACATCAGTTACCTGTCGAATGCTTTGGGCAGATATTTCTAATGAATAACAACATTCTGAAGATTTTATATTGTTTAAAATACAATACTACAAGATATACAAGTTTCGTTTTATAAAAATCAAGGTATTATATTCTTCTCCTTTTATCTGTGCGCTTTTCATTAATTATTTCTCCTGTCTTGGAGAAAACCCTCTCTGCGGGATGTGCAGCAGCTGGCCAGCACAGATATTTAGTGGCCATTACACGCAACGTACTAGGGATTTTGCCCAATATTCTAATACACAAGCATGCTTGACTGTTACAGGTTCTTCGAAATATTGATACAGGTCAATTACGGAATCACTGAGTGGTGTAACGACATCAACGCTATGGTGTTGCTGATCTGACAAAAAAAAGTGGATCGTCCGATTCCAGATTGGTAGACCTATCAGTCGACGTATTAGCACTGCTCATGGATGTTTCTGTTTAAGGTACTATTCTTGGTATTGATGCAGCGTACTCTTTCTGAATTAACTGTAAGTTGTCTGCCTCTTGAAATGTCTGAAAGTAAGTACTTTTTTAAACCTAGGATCTAATAATGTCCCAAGCATATTAACAGACCGTGTGTTAAATAGTTTCAGTTTTTCATTGACTGATTTAATCAAGGAAACCAGAACACTTCGCACTCAGTAGTTGTTAAGATGCTTTCCAAAGTCGACAACTTTGCACAGATACTTAGTATAAGAGGTATAATTAGGCATGCAAGTGATGTATGACCGCCCTGAGATTGTTGATGCTGCTACTTCAAAAATTTCAAAAAGAGCTATTATCTCTTGTATAGCTAAGTAATTTTCTGCTGTGAGGGAAGGCGATGGTTGTGAATTTTCACTGATTGTAATCCCAAGCTCACTTCGCCTTCCATAATTATTTTGAACATGTAATTTGAGCTGTTGCACCGAGTCGGCACCTGTTATATCATTTTCAGTTCTTTTTGTTCGCTCTTTCTTTTAGCGCAGCGCAGTTTTCAACTAGGTAGTGTAGAATTATGAAGAAAAATCACACTAGCTTTTGTTCTCCATCAAATTTCGAAAAATGATTCTACTTTGAAACAATCTTGTACTGTTAAGTTGATACAGAGGGCGAAAGAGGGTGAATGTAGTATCCTTAAGATTTCGGCAGCTTTTTTCATAGCTGCGGCGTTGTCTGCAACCACTTCTACTGTCATAACACGAGTATTATGTTCTGGTGAGATCTGACTGATGGGCTGAAAAAAATGTAATGTTGAAATCAACTGCCAATATGTCAGAAATTTTGCATAAAATTCTCGAGTATGATTTTTTTCCAATTGCTTTGTTATTTGAAAAGTTACTTTCAAGTATTAAATAATTTAATTCTCTTAAAAATCGGAGCTAAGCTGAGATTTACAATCTTAGAATTACTGGGAAAGTAGGAAGAGGAGGAGGAAGAAAAAGAAGATGAAGAAGAAGATGAAGAGGGATGTCACCACATCGAATAGGGGTGCGAGAGGAGAAACGTTAATGGTCTGAAATAAAATGCTGCTACCTTAGGCGTGAGAGCTTGCTGAGCCGTGCGGTGTAACCGCCCGGTCTCAGCCGTCTTGTACGGTCTGCTCGGCTCCTCCCGTCGGAGGTTCGAGTCCTCCCTCGAGCATGGCTGTGTGTGTTGTCCACAGCGTAAGTTAGTTTAAGTTAGATTAAGTAGTGTTTAAGTTTAGGAAGCGATGACCCAAGCAGTTTGGTCCCATAAGATCTTATCACGAACTTACTTTACTAGCTTGCTGATGAACTGCGGCATGAATGGTATAAACTGCACACGGGGGTAACGAGGTCCAGTGAAAGCGCATTGAAGAGGCTTCGTCTTTCATTGTGTTGTTTCTCAGTTGAGTTGACACTCAGTACAAAACAATCAAGCCATCACTCTACTGTAGTGCTAAAGCTGCTATATGGCTGCGGTCAGAGGCACTCGTGAACTTAATGGAACCGACATAAGGTATATAGTTCGTACAAGTTTTCTTCCAAGTTCCGCAGTTCGCCGAGGGAAGCGCACGGAGCAATATGAAGAGCACAATCGTGATGAAGGGTAACGAAAGGTGTGGGCAGAGGTAGCAGTGTTCGCACCTTCACCCATCATACCGATGTACTCCTACAGTAAACCACGGGCGCTCGAAGTATGCACTTGACAGATTCTGACAGACAGCTTTTCGTCGAATTCACTGTAGTTGCGATACTACAGATTCCATTACATAACAGCAGAGAGTTTTCCGTGATCATTGGAAAGTTCAGATTCGGTTAATACGGCATATATTTACAACTTGCTATGGTAAGCATTTTTTGGCAAAAAATCTTCGTTAATATTGACGCCATTTAACCAGCACCAGAAGTTTTCATTCTGTTTCGATTCGCTAACCCAATGGGAAGCTCTTCCGTATAAATCACACACCAAAGCACATTGTTTACATACTCGGAAGACAGCAACACAGTAATTCTAACGCCACAACCAGCTGAGTTCGGCGTGCTGTGTTATATTGGTTCAAACGGTATTGGGGTTCCTGTTCGTTTCTCACTTGTTATTCTGATATAGTACAAACTTGAAATGCATCTCTCAAGTGTAAAGATTAGGGGGTCCGCTTCAAATGACGGGCAGAAGTACCAATGCTTTGAGAAAGCACATTATAGAGACATCCAGGTTCAAATGTGTTGCTCTTTGTAGTAATGTATAAGAAAATAAATGAAGCCTATTATACCATAATTGTTCAACAATTTGTTAAGGTTGGCAGTGTCTGCAAACGGAACACAAATCACACGATTTCTATCGACAAGTGGATGGATCCGCGGAGGGGGGCTGGAGGGGG
Source organism: Schistocerca nitens (assembly GCF_023898315.1). Lineage (NCBI taxonomy): Eukaryota > Metazoa > Arthropoda > Insecta > Orthoptera > Acrididae > Schistocerca > Schistocerca nitens. The sequence goes on from NC_064614.1 coordinate 896,865,918, forward strand.
AGGTTATGGGAAGGCAGATGTTGAAGCAGCCAAGAAAAACTTTGTAAGCTATACCGACAGGTACCGATAACAAGAATGAACTGAAACTCAGCATAGCGTTCATAAACTAAAGAATCGAACATTATGTAAAAAATATTTACTTACATGTGCCATTGATTCTGCGCTGTGATGACGTGAAATTTTCGTTATTTTTAATAAGGATGAAAGTAATTTTTCGTCCAATATGAAATGGGAAGTCAGCGGCAGTATGCCTTCATTTCAGCTGATTGTCCGCATATCCATCGTAACACAAAAATTTTAATTATGTAAGGGCTTTTTTCAATTCATGTTTTCATCTTCTCAAATAATTTTGGGACCAGTGCACATATGAATGTGGTTTTATCTGGAAACTCATATCTGCTGTCTAAGGCACGAACAACTGTTTCAAAACTCGATGATCGGAAGCTCTGCACGGCAACATATTGATGACGGTCATACGTACATAATGAGAATCGAGTTCTGTTTTTACTTTTGAAGTGGCGTCATACGACCGACTTCTGTTAAAACAGCTTTTTAATAGAACGCCTCTTGAGCTTGATCTAGCTCACAAGTTGATCCCTCACCTTTCACTTCTATTACAGATCCATGGTCCTCTAGTTTTTCACCATGCTTTCTTTTTAAGTGCTCTCTTAATTTAGTCGTGTTCCCTGAATGTTTATATTATTTACTGCAGATGGTACACTTCACAAATCGGCTATTATTGCCCACTATGTTGAAAAAATTTTACTCAGATGATTGATTTTTACGATTCATTTTCGACACAATAACTTAAAACTTTATTTATGCACTTCTCACATAAAAGATGTAATTTTGTAAGCATGGGATTTCCTCGGCCAACAGAGACTATTGGTGCCACGCGAAAAGTACTGATCCTTTCATTTCGGCACCATTCGGAACACTTCGTGGCAAATGGCTCTGAGCACTATGGGACTTAACATCTGAGGTCATCAGTCCCCTAGAACTTAGAACTACTTAAACCTAATTAACCTAAGGACATCACACACACCCATGCCCAAGGCAGGATTCGAACCTGCAACCATAGCGGTCGCGCGGTTCCAGACTGTAGCGCCTAGAACCGCTAGGCCACCCCGGGCGGCGCACTTCGTGGCGACTGTGCCCTTTGACTCACTGCTGACGACGATAGCGATTCAACAGCTGAGGTACTATAGCTGCGTGACGAACAATAATCCTGTTGAACAAGGAAATGAGTGACGAAGACGCCATTGTTGGCACACTGAGGTCACCTACCACGGTATCCCGAAGAGCTAGATGCTTTAGTGGCAGCATTTTTCCTCGTGAGTCTGGAAAAATTATTAATTGGGTCGCAGACTGGCACAAACTCGAAAAAACAAAAATAAAAATTAATGGTGAACTAATTTGCCTGATGCGCAATTTTCAACAGCGGGTTTAAATATTAACGGAAAAGAGCTCACCAACAGGATTAGGGTTTTGCAAAAGCATTCCTGGACATTCACGGTCATCTCTTGTCAGCTTGGAGATTAGTTTTGTCTCACATCCTCTGAAGCAGTCACATATCGCCCGATTTACGTATGAATATGCATTGCAATACTGTGAAAGTAGATATCATGTAACTACACCTGTTTATTTTAATGACGACGTGCAGCCACTATACAATAAAAAAATTGACACTCGACGGATTGTGCTTTTACTATATTCAGTTTTGCGGGAACTGGTGCGTTATTGAAGCAAAAAGCTCAGGTAATCGAACACAACGCAGGCAAACAACACATGAACGATATTTACGCTCCTACAAAAGTAGAAGTGATGCAAACCGTTAGGGCAGAATCGATATTTTGCATTTTCGAATCACCTAACACATTAAAATCTAAAACTTAAAACACTCCTAAGTACAATGAGGGATCAGAAACAGAAGAGGGCAATGGTGGGTGTTTTTAAATAATAACGATAATAATTATATATATTTTAAAATGCATTATCCACTACAATCACAAACGCTTAACAAATCTTTAAAATGTCATTTTCCCCCAAACTAACAGCCTTGTATTACAACAACCTGATTTACACCTGTATACCTTACCACAAGTAAGTATGTACACATATTTGAAGATGACCATCTGTATAACTCGCATTCATGAATCCATGTTACTTACGTGTGTAATGTTTACCATAAGCATTTGACCAGTACGAGATACACTCGACCATGATAGACATCAGTGGAAGATAAACAAGAAAATTCTCTTTTTCAAGTCCCTTCCTCCACAGTTGTCAATCTGTTAACAAGAAACGTATATAGGCAACATAGACATATTGATTAAATACCTGCTTGCAATCTACTTTCTATTCCACATGTGAAGGATAACAGGATTCGAAAAGTTTTGGCTTGGCAATTAAAGAAAAATTACATTACGAACGAAAGCGCTATCGAGTGATACCGATAGTAGCGTTAGTGTAGACACTATCGATTGATCGACAGTTTATAGATGTTTAAGTAGTACTACGATAAATTTTTAATTTCATGACTGAAGTCGGATAACAAGTGACAAAAGAAATATATTTTCCTCTAACGGAATTACAGATTAACAGCTTTCTGATTTTTTCCTCTTACTCGTACTGTTATAACATTCTTCTTGCCAAATTACATGATTCTAGGTCAACGTGAAGTACGCTTTAAGTTTTAATGAGTGAACTTGCGAATATTAACATGCGTGCCATAAATGGCCTTATTATTTTTTTTTTATTGCACTGAATGGTTCAAATGGCTCTGAGCACTATGGGACTCAACTGCTGTGGTCATAAGTCCCCTAGAACTTAGAACTACTTAAACCTAACTAACCTAAGGACAGCACACAACACCCAGCCATCACGAGGCAGAGAAAATCCCTGACCCCGCCGGGAATCGAACCCGGGAACCCGGGCGTGGGAAGCGAGAACGCTACCGCACGACCACGAGATGCGGGCTATTGCACTGACTTAGAAGCTCAGCTCCTCAGTGTGTGACAATTTAACTTTATGCGTCCTCCAATTCCTGATAAAAAGGCGTCTTAACAGACGGACAAACAGAGAGTCAGTCGGACAACAAGTAACAAAAAAGTTGTTTTCCTGTAATTCAATTATAAATTGACAATTCCAGATTTTTCCCTTTTCTTGTACAGTAAAACCTTTCTTCTTGCCAAATGTCAGGATTCTAGACTAACGGAAAGTACCGTATATGTTTTGATGATAGAGTCTGTATTAAAATAGATGACACAAATGCCCGTGTTTTTCGAATCCATTCACTTAGAAACTAATTGTGTTACACCGCCAAGGGATCATAAAGTTACGTGACATTAATTTCAACTACATACACTGGGTGATGAAAAGTATCCGGACACCTGGCTGAAGATGACTTAGAAGTTCGCGGCGCCCTCCATCCGTAATGCTGGAATTCAATATGGTGTTAGCCCACCCTTAGCCTTGATGACAGCTTCCACTCTCGCAGGGACACGTTCAACCAGCTGCTGGAAAGTTACTTGGGGAATGGCAGCCCATTCTTCACGGAGTGCTGCACTGAGGAGAGGTATTGATGTCGGTCGGTGAGGCTTGGAACGAAGTCGGCGTTCCAAAACGTCCCAAAGGTGTTCTGTAGGATTCAGGTCAGGACTCTGCGCAGGCCAGTCCATTACAGGGAGTTATTGTCGTGTCACCACTCCGCCAAAGGCCGTGCACTACGAACAGGTGCTCGAACGTCTTGAAAGATGCAATCGTCATCCCCGAATTGCTCTTCAACAGCGGGAAACATGAAGGTGCTTAAAACATCAATTTAGGCCTGTGCTGTGACAGTGCCACTCAAAACAACAAGGGGTGCAACTCCCCTTCATGAAAAACATGACCACACCATAACACCACCGCCTCCCAATTTTACTGTTGTCAGTGCACACGTTGGCATATGACGTTCACCGGGCATTCGCTATACCCACACCCTGCCATCGGCTCGCCACATTGTGTACAGCGATTCGTCACTCCACAAATCGTTTTCTCACTGTTCAATCTCCAATGTTTACGCTCCTTACACCAAGCGAGGCGTCGTTGGGCATTTGCCGGCGTGATGTGTAGCTTATAATCAGCCGCTCGACCGTGAAATCCAAGTTTTCTCACCTCCCGCCTACCTGCCATAGTACTTGCAGTGGATGCAGATGCAGTCTGGAATTCCTGTGTGGTGGTCTCGTTAAATGTCTGCCTATTACATATTACGACCCTCTTCAACTGTCGGCAGTCTCTCTCAGTCAACAGACGAGTTCGGCCTGTACGCTTTTGTGGTGTAGTGTCCCTTCACGTTTCCACTTCACTATCACATAGGAAACAGTGGACCTAGGGATGTTTAGGACTGTGGAAATCTCGCGTACAGACGTATGACACAAGTGACACCCAGTCACCCAACCACGTTCGAAGTCCATGAGTTCCACGGAGCGCCCCATTCTGCTCTCTCAAGATGTCTAATGACTACTGAGGTACCTAGCAGTAAGTGGCATCACAATGCACCTAATATGAAAAACGTGTGTTTTTGAGGGTGTCCGGATACTTTTGCTCACATAGTGTACGTCTACCGGATCCTGAGAAGAAGGATTTTTTAAAGTGTGACAGGGAAACAAATTGGTTCAAATGGCTCTGAGCACTATGGGACTCAACGGCTGAGGTCATAAGTCCCCTAGAACTTAGAACTACTTAAACCTAACTAACCTAAGGACAACACACACATCCATGCCCGAGGCAGGATTCGAGCCTGCGACCGTAGCGTTCGCGCGGTTCCAGACTGTAGCGCTAGAACCGCTCGGCCACCAGCGGCCGGCGACAGGGAAACAGACAGACCTACAGATGCACAACAATGTGGTGCTATATGGGTTCAGTTTTTACTGTCTGAGGTACGGAACCCTAAAAATGATGAAAAGGTAAAGCGTGCCGTGGGTTTTCTACAACCATTTCATAGGAATCCTAAAAAAATTCTATTGGATATCTGGAGTGAACTCGACACTTAAAGCCGTATCTATTTTCTGGTTTCGTATTGAATTTTACCGCACTGCTGAGTTTGTTTTAATGAACCTTTCTGCGGTGGTACTGTGAAATGATTTTCTTCAGGGAAATATCAAATTTTCCAGTATGTAATGCAGAAAAATTGCTATCTGTCACGTTTTGAAGTATTTTAAAGGACGAAATTCTTCCGTTTTTATTATGTGATATAATCTTCCTAGTCTTAATTCATTCTTATAAAAACTACAACATTAACTGCACATAATCATCCACCACGTCGTAGAAACTGTATGACTTCTGTAAATTAAGTTCAAGAAATCAGACACATGAATCATACGAAGGAAATGACTGAGACTGTCACGTATGTCTCTTATTTACAGATGAACACTGCAGGAAACATGGGTTTAAATTCAACCTATTGACTGGCAACGCACTTTCCGCAACCGAATTTATCTTTCACTTGTCTGACAAATGTATGGCCCCAAAGAGACAAATTTGCCTCACGTTTCTGTGCATTCGTTACACAGTGTCATGATATTAATTAACACATACAGCAACTTTCACTGGTATGATAACTACGATGGTTTCTTGGAAAGTGAGGAAGGATCGGCCTCGAAATGGAATGCAAAGTGAAAATCCGATGGCGCTTTGCTCAGATGTCTTGGGCAAAGTCTCTAGTATGCCCATAGACAGCGTCACGTCACTCTTCTCAGTTCTGAGCGCACAGTGAGCAGATAAAGATGCCTAGAAGTTAGTGGCTCTGTCAAATATTGGTGCTTGCCGTGAGGTTTCGCCTAATTTCATGCAGCCCCACATAACGTAACTATCGTGCATTTTTTTCCTCGTGACAGTTCTCAGCCACACTCAGTAGGGGCAACGGAGATGCACCTGCAGCGTTTTCGATGGTAAGTGCTTGATCACACACAATACAGCCTGTAACTGCCACCCCCCACACCTAAGATTCATCTCTGCTCATATGAACCCCTGCCTATGAAGATAACATTTTAGCACAGGAAACGAGCTGTGGATCAGTGTAGAAAACTGACGTAAAGCACAGGCGGCTGCATTCAATGAAAGTATTGGAAAGTTGAACAACACTATAAAAAAAATCTAAGTCGGAGTGGCGACTATCTAGAAAAGTAGCTGAACCGTTGTAAATAAAACAGTTTTGATTTTCACTGTGGTTTCTGTTTCGCAACCGATCGTTCCCTACTTTCAGGACAGCCTTCGTATAATTAGCTCTTTGTGGTACTCGCCTGCGAAAAGTAACATTTCTGCCTTTGACGTGTGTCAGTTTATATTTGTAGCACACTCACGCTCACTGGTCATACCGGACTCGGGAGTCCATTACCGCAGCAACGTATTTTCGCCAACAGGGCCTTAATCTTTCGTCAGAATGGTTATAGTGTTGAGTCCCATAGTGCTCGGAGCCATTTGAATGGTTATAGTGAGAGGCAGATCAAACGTGCGTTGCGCCATCAGCCTTCTGTGCAACGGGTGAGTGGCGATAGCAACGAAGTGGCACCTAAGTCTACGGCCTTTTAGCATTACGCGGGAAGCAATTCCAACAGGATTGGCCGTATTTTGAAAATATGATGTGAAATGTGTTTTTCGACCACCTTCTAAGATTAAGGCCCTGTTGGCGTCCGTAAAAGATGATCTTGGTTTGCGTAATGCTGGGGTCTATCGTATTCCTTGCAGTTGTGGAATGTCATATATTGATCAGACAGTCAGGACTGTGGAAGACCGGTGTATTGAACATAAGCATCACACACGCTTACAACAGCCGAGCAAATCCGCTATTGCAGAACATTGCCTTGACACTGGTCATCCTATGGAATACAACAACACGGAGATTCTGGCTTGCACGTCCAGCTATTGGGATAGTGTTATTAAGGAAGCTGTTGAAATGAGACTATCAAGCAACCTTATTAACAGAGACGGTGGATTTTGTTTCAATGCTGCTTGGAATCCGGCTCTGTCTCTCATCAAAAAACAGAGGGACAGAATTAGTGCTACCTCACCTGTTGATTAATAGTAAGTATCGATATTTCTGATGCCGGCCGCGGTGGTCTAGAGGTTCTAGGCGCTCAGTCAGGAACCGCGCGACTGCTACGGTCGCAGGTTCGAATCCTGCCTCGAGCATGGATGTGTGTGATGTCCTTAGGTTAGTTCGGTTTAAGTAGTTCTAAGTTCTAGGGGACTGATGACCTCAGAACATACTGGTAATACAGTCTATTTTGTCGCCCTTCTTAAAAATCGGGATCAGAATCGACTCCTGCCACTCTTTTCATTAGTAGCAGCAACAATTATTCAACATCACTGTTAAAAGTAAATAATTATGTGAAAACAGAGTAAATATGTGTAATTCAGAAATGTGGGTCTTCGCGCAACGTCGTATGAACGTTACGTGACTATTTCGGTTTGCTGTTGGCGACACACGCAGTACATCTGCATCTACAAGCATAACTACATCCATACTGTGCAACCCGCCATACAGTACATAGCGGAGGGTATTTTGTACCACTAGCAGCTTTTTCCATCTCCTGTTTCACACACTAATGGAGCGAAAGAAGAACGACCGTGTAGATGCTTCCATTCGAGATCTAATTTCTCTTCTCTTGTCTACGCGGTCTTTGGGCGAAATATACGTTGGCGGCAGTAGAATCGATCTGCAGCCAACTGCAAATGCCGGTTCTCCAAATTTATCAATAGCCTGTCCCTCCAAATACATCCATTTGTGAGTTCAGGAGTCACCTACGGAGAGCTCGTGCTCCAGGGGCACGCCTTTCAATTTTTTTCCTGCCTTCCTTTAATTTTCCTGGTGGAGATCCAAGAATGGGTTTCAGTAGTGTTCTGTACGCTGTAGAGGAGCTACAATTCCCTAAAATTCTTCCGATATACCGAACATTCGCCTTTCTTACTACCGACCTCACTTGCTCGTTTCATATTTCGTATCGCTTTGCAACGTTACGGCTGGATATTTAGTCGACGAGACTTTACCAAGAAGCACACGGATAATGCTAAATTTTATCATTTTTCCTCATCACGTGCAATAACTTACATTTTTCTACAGTTAGAGCAAGCTGCCGCTTATCACAGCACAAAGAGCATATGTGTAGTTTATCCATAGTACGCTAGTTTAACTTCATAGATATACTCTAAGGAGAAAAAGGTCTCAGGACGAAGGAATTATCCGAATGGGACATAAATCGGTATATGTGATGAACATGTGCAGAAAAAAATTTAGTTTCATAAAATGTGGATGATTTATTCAAAAACAGAGCTTCACGAACTGAGCGAGTCAATAACACGTTCGTCCACTTCTGTCCCTTATGCTAACAGTTGTTCGGCTTTGCATCGATTAACAGAGTTGCTGGATGTCCTCTTGTGGGATAATGTGGCAAATCCTGTCCAATTGGTGAATTAGATCGCCAAAATCACGAGCTCGTTAGTAGGTCGGCTACATTGCTGGCCAGGGTAGTGTTTGGTGAGCACGAAGACAAGCAGAAGAAACTCCCACTGCGTGCTGGCGGACATTAACCTGTTGGTATGTAAGCGCAGGATGCTTTATACTTTTTTAAAAGTTGGCCAATGGGTCTGCTGTGAAGTGCATACATAAAGTCTGAGTCTTAGATGCGAGTGCTAGCGAGCGAACAGCTGTAGAGAGTAGTCGGACGCAGTCTGGCGTGGAGAGATGGTGCAGCCTGCCCTTATGTGCTACGAGATTTTGGTACTAATGGAGGATTTTTGCTAATTTGCCTTTTTGCGGCACGTAGTCTAATTTGTAGCAGCAACAGTTATTCAACATCGCTGTTAGAAATAAAAAATTATGTGAAAACAGAGTACACAGAGATAAAAATTGAAACTTTCGTCTGTTGATCTATCTGCAAGTATTTCGTTTCGTTGCATGATTTCGCTGTTACAGATGCTTCGTCTTGCTACTGCATTTGAAAAATTTTATGCAATGGTGCTTGGTCAGTAGCTGTTGCACAGCATTTTTTGTTGCTTGCGCGCTACTCTGCATTAATTCAATTTTTTTTTATTTCACACTGGAAGGATTTTGTTATATTGGTGTATGCATACATTGAGAGTAATATTCGTATCTTTCTTGTGACCAGATAAGGGATTATTCATTATAGAATTTGTGAAATGGCTACAGTTTTCAAACTGTTCAAGGAAAAAGGAAGTCTTGCTGATGTTTATGAATGTATGAATATTTATTTTGAGAATACAGTAAATTAACACTTTTCATTGGTTCCTTTCATTTTTTTTACACCGCTTAAAGCTTGCTGACCAAACCCTTCCTGATAATTTAATTTCTATACACAAAAAAATTAGGAGTTGTTGCCTCAGTATATGTAACGGTGCATTGCACTATGCATTGATTGCACTGTTTCTTTTGAATTATTTTAGCATGTTATTGGTCAAATATTTGCAGCGGCAAGACGAGATAAGTTGTCTGTTGCGAACAGGAGCATTGCAGTATACCTGTTACGTGACGTTAGAGAGTATTTTAAAATTCGTAATCAGAGCCAGAGAATTTTTTATCATTTGTAAGAAGAGTAGTTAATTTCTATTTCTGTTCTCTATCAGAATACTGGCTTGTCCGATTGTAGGAGATTCAAGAAAATGTTTGAATACTGACATGCCGAAATAACAGTTTCCATAATACAAGTTGTACGGCTACATATCTGATTTTACGATAACAATATTAAAGTTTCACCATCGACAGAGACTGAGACTTAAACATTTCCGTGCGTGTTTCACCACGTTAACAATAATAATTGTTGTAACTGACAGATAAAACTTTCACCTTTCACCAAATTTTGATAAAAATTGAAACTTTCACCTGTCGATCTATCTGCAAGTATTTCGTTTCGTTAGATGATTTCGCTGTTACAGATGCTTCATCTTGCTACTGCATTTGAAAAATTTTGTGCAATGGTGCTTGGTCAGTAGCTGGTGGACAGCATTTTTGTTGTTTGCGAGCTGCTCTGCATTGATTTAAATTTGTTTTATTTCAGCAATTTTCCGATTCAGAATTTGTTTATTTATTTTGTAACAGTTCTGTGTTAAGGTGTCTGTTTCGCATTTTTGTGTCATCTTCTTTATTGGTACAACAACAATGAAAACTAGAGCACAGGCAGGAATGGACAAGACTGTAGAAGTAGATCCAAACGAAGTTTCGGAAAATTTGAGACATAATGTAGAAAATTCTTCCCAAGATGATGCGGTAAATAATCAGAGAGTATGAGAGAAAAACGATGGTTTTAATTACAAACATTTTCTCATCAGTTAGGAAACTTAAAATTTTTCTCAGTGGCACCAATGAAATTCAACAATAGCGTTAAACAAATATTATTATGAACAATCGAATTTTCCAACTTTTGTGGAGTACCTTGGAAACATGATGTGCATGAACAAGTATTTAACTAATCCGTACAGTCCGTCGTAATTAATCCGCATTTGTTTACCTATCAGACAACAGGAGGACGTTGTAAGGATGACTTGGAAGCTTCCCAAGATCCTCTACAAGAACAATAATCAGTTTTGGGAAAATTGCCGCCCGTAGCGTAACCGAAAATGTAGATGCCACTCACGTGAACGACTGATACGAAACGCAACGAAGACAGGTATGGCATGAGACATCAGCCATACAATATAGATTACAGACGATCGAGAAATGGTTCTTACGATCATCTAGATCATCAGCACAGGAATACAAATGGCAGATCTCATTAGCAGAGACGTTATGGCATTGAAGAAATTTTAGACACAATGGTAATGATAGAGTAAATCGAAATTGGCGTGACGGAACAAATTTTGATTCCGAACGTGGTGCACAGATTGCAGGGCATCGAGCCCAAGGTACAATAGTACTAATTACCGTTATGTAAGAAGAAATTATTATTGCAGATCAAATCAAAATTTAGAAATCAGACCACCCAACTCACTCAACAGTTCCTGCAAAAGAACCGACACAAATATCACCAGCAGCCATCCCTGCAAACTCACCATTTGCATTTTCCGACAGTCTACATACAAACTATATTAACTTTTCAGATTTTGGTGACATTAGAGACACATTTTTACAATAAAATGACGACTGTGATAATAGACTTGTACGTGCAGTTGTAAAAATTTCAATAGGAAACTTTTCGCTTTCTGCTGTACTTGATTCTGGTAGCACGGTTAGTGAGACAGTGCTTAGTAAATCCGCTCAGTCATCTCTTTGTCCAACTTTGCTTCTAATAAGAACTAAATTGAAAGGAGTGATTCAAGAAAAGAGTGTAGATGTGTGTAATCAGACTTCGTTAGTTTTTATGTGTCAGGGACACAAATTTTCTGCGAATGTTTTGATAGTACCTCGTTTGCCAACAGAAGTTATTTTGAGTGTAGAGTTTCTATGTGAATATAAAGCGAGGTTAAATTTTTGCGATGCTGAAGTTATGTTACAAGTAAGTCATGTACCTCTAACGCTTAATATTTTAGTATCTTATTAAATGAAGTGCTATTAGTTTCACGTGCATACGAGTGTTTACATGTACAAGATGATACTTGTACATTATTTTCCTTGACTGCATTCTACAGCTTATCAATTACTTATATAACTTATATAATCTTGTGCTTATTTTTACGTATTTTACCGCTTTTGTAAGTCATTTGATGTTAATTTTCACAGTTTCGTTATGTAAGAATTTTACGTTTACTCCTTGCCAACATGTAGGCAAGAATCGCTCCACAAAATTCCTAAAAGTGTGGCTGAGAGTTATGCAAGTTGGACGTTCAAAGTTTACGGAAGGTTGGCCACTGATTCTGTTGTGGCGTGCATACACACACTTTGAGCCTTAGATATTATTGTCGTGAGTGGTGGTGAGCGAACAGTTGTTGAGAGTAATCGGGCTCAGCCTGGCGTGGAGAGGAGCCATGTATCAGAAGGGAAACGCCGGAGGAGAGTTTGGTAATAATCGAGGATTTTTGACGCTATGAAATAGTGTATTGATAATTACTAGGCTAGATCTGCCTAATAAAACCTGAAAGAAAAGGACGACTGATTGCTGTGCTCTATCATTTGAAAGTGATAGAACAGACGTTGAGTGCACCCACATTCCTAAAGGAAGGTAACTTGATTCGTATCTTTGTTGTGACCAGATATGTGATTGTTGATTATAGACATTGTGGAATAATTAAAGTTTTCAGACTGTTCAAGGTAAAGAAAGGTCTGAGTAAAGTTTATCAATCTATGAATCTTCAATTTCATAATATAGCAAATTAAAGGATTTTATTAGTTCCTTTCATTTTTTTACACTGCTTAAGACTTTCTGACCAAACCTCTCCTGATCATTCAGTTTCCATAAAATAAAACATAGGAGTAGTTGCGCCAGTAGTTGTAACCATGCATTGCCCTCTGCTTGGATTGCACTATTTCTTTTGAATTATGAGGCATGTTGCTGGTCGTTTATTTGCAGGGGTAAGATGAGGCTGGGGATGGTTGTCTGTTGCATAAAGGAGCATTACAGTATAATTGTTAAGAGATTTTTGACAGTATTTTAAAAGCCACAGTCAGATATTAGAGAATTTTATTTTAATTGTAGGAAGAGTAATTAATTTCTGCTTTTGTTCTCTATCAGATTAGTGACATCTCCGATAGTAGGAGATTCAAGAAAATATTTGAACACTGACATGTCGGAATAAGGGTTTCAGTAATACGAGTTGTACGGCTACATGTCAAATTTTATGATAAATATATTAAAGTTTCACTAGATTATCTTACTGTTTCCAGGAAAAAGTATAGGTAACGATAATATTGCCAGAGATTGAGCTTTACACATTTCCAGACGTTTTTCAGCAGGCCAGTAATTATTATAATGTTTGATAGTTAAAACTGACAACTCTCTGTGCCTTGCCACGAATGGCAACAAAACGGGGCACAGAATATCGTAGACGTATCTCTGTACTGTAAGGGTGTCGCAAATGATAACCAAAGGTGTCCTGGTATGAAACGAAATGGTACTCCAGACCGTTACTCCTGGTTGTAGGGTCGTATGACAGGCGACACTCAGGATGGCATTCGACCACTCCCAGAGTGCTTAGAGCCATTTGAACCATTTGAACCATTGCACCACCCTCCGGAACGTGTCCAGACAGGTCTTATCTGATTATCAGGGCTCAGTTCGAAGTGGGACTCATCACTGTACACTGTTCTACTCCAGCCATTGAGAGTCCAGCTCGGAGACGTGTGCGGAGACGCTCCGGACAGCGGCGGGATACCAGCCTACTCGCACATGGCAAAGGCTTTCTTCTGCTTGTCCTCGTGCTTGCCAAAACTTATCTTGGCTAGCAAGGTCGCCAGATTTCTCCTCAACTGAGAATGTTTGGAAAATTGTGGACTTAGACTTCCAACCATCTCGGGATCTTGACAGTCTGACGCGTCAACTGGACAGAATTTGGCACGACATCCCTCAGGAGGATATCGAACATCTCTGTCAATCAGTGCCAAGCCGAAAAACTGCCTGCACAAGAGCGTGAAATTGTAATCATTTGCTTATCTCTATACGAACATCATATCTACTGATTACTATCCCACTCGAACATTCGACGAATTTCTTCATGACGAATTGTTCTCTTTTTTTCCAGAGTGCATTTTTTCTCAGTGAATTTTTATTTTGGAAGTGAAAACTTCTGACCGGAAATTCATAGTTTGCACGTCGAAAGCTGAAAATTGTAGCGTCAGTACTCATTTGCATTTTATTTGGTATACCAATTCGGTATGCAACTCATTACCCACCTGTGTAGGGTAGGCATACGGACTGCACCTAATAGCTTTCTAATACTTGCACAGCGTCTTTCCATGGTACATCGTTTTTTTCCATAATTGGCCACCTGCATCGCAATAAAGTAGTTGACATTATTACGATATGTACCTGTATATAATTATCGGCATGGGCGATGTGTTGTTTCCAAAAGGCAAAGTAGATGGTAAAGAAAGAGCTGCTGCGCGATTGTGTACATCATGCATCGTTCAACATTTAGGACGATGGAAAGAAGACAGAGAGACAAGAAGGTAGAAAGTGGGTGCTGAAGGAAAAGAATCGAAACGTTTGAGATATAGTGTTAATGAAGAATACTGAACATTAAGCGGACTGATATGAAATGAGTAGATCCTCCGCAGCATTAGCGACGAAACAAATTTGTGAAAGTCAGTAACTTTGAGAAGGGACAGCACAATTCGGCACGCGTTAAAACATCACACCGTTACTTCCATGAGCCTAGGAGTCAAGGCAAAACTTGCAGGCCGTTTTGGCAGACAAGGACAGTTAACTGCTGCGAGCTGCCTTAAACCAATTATAAGACTGAACCGTCCGCTTACTTTTTTTTCATGAAGTGTGTATAGGATGAAGCAATATGTTCACTGAATTTCCGTTGAAAGGTAAGAGTACAGAACCGTTAGACGCAATTACCATTGTATAATTTCGTATGTTTTATCAGTTAAGTAAAGATATTTTGAAGGATACCAGTACGTAATGTGCCGTTCGCAAATTATATCAGCAAGAATAAGTTAGTTAATCGCTGATACCAAGAATATGGTCTAAGTGACACGGCAACAGAGGTCAAGCGCACCACACTGGTGTGAGTCACAGAGCATTTAGTCTGCAAAGACAACTGCACTTTACAGCGTAAATTTGAGGCAAACAGTCGGTGTAAAAATATGTATTTCTAATTGTATACGAAATGGAAAGTTAAGTTCTGTTAATAAATATTGTTAAACCTTGCGGTTTTTTATGAGTGAAATATGCCACATACAGTCCTAAGTGGCACTGCAGTTGCTAAATGTAACTTGGAAATAAGTACTGTCTTCACAGGAGAAGAAAATGCGCCTTTCGAAACAAGTGAGGATGACGTCACAGTCCCGGAGGTTTAATGGTAGTTCACACGGTGATGCCCAGCGTGTTTCTTCTAGCGTCTGGCAGTGAAGGTGAGTGAGAGTCTCCGCCAAGTTTCCGTGCTTATGAAACGAGCCTGTGACGAAAGACGCTACTCTTCATGGGCTCTTCTCTATTTCATTTACGAACCCTGGGCGCCTGTCTGGTAACCGTTCCATATTGGGCAGTAATACTCTAGTATCCGCGAAACAAAGGTTTTGTGGGTGCGTTCTGCTGCCTGAATATTCTTCCGGTTAATCTGAACCTGACATCTACATTTCCTTCTATTAGATCTCTCGCGTCATTTTAAATCACCCCGTAAGCACACTCCCAAACATGTAACGGATGTGAGTGTATCCAATAATTGTCCAGTAATCGCACGATCATGCAGTAAAGGCTCTTTCTTCGCTGTGGTAACACTTGTTTGTACTGATGGTCCATTGCGAATCCTTACACCATGCATTGACCCTCTGCAGGTTCAGCTGTCTGCATGTCCTAGAGTTGCAACTTGCCTATACCCAAGTAGCACCACCTGTGAGCAGCCTAATGGCTTTTTATATTAGCCACTAGGTCACGTAAGACATACTGCCACTTTATGGTCTCAATTTTATAGGGGAGATTGGCCTAAATTGTATCACTATCTCGATTTTACAAGTTATAGCCCAGAGAGTAAATTACGAGATATCCTCAAACTGTACAATGTTCTTCTTTATGTCTGATTTACAGGAAGGAAATTCTGAGAAAAATCAACACATACACTTCCTAAACATCTGCAAGGGTACAACATTTCCTAATTTGTACTAGTGGATGTATAAATTGTACCATCCGTATAAACTATATCCCTCAGCTTAAGTACATGTACTAGTCTAAGGTTAAGGAAATGTTCCATATTTTCTCACATCGCTATTTTCAGGGATTGCAATACATCTTCTTGCTTGGAGCTTTATCATTTCCATCGGATACGGTGATATTTCTTGGATGGACACCTTCAGCCCACTTTTTGCCTACCACGATTTTTTTTCAGCGTAATTAAGGGACCGTCCCTTTAGTTCTGAGATACTGAATGCAAGTTTTCCTCGTGTCCGACAGGCTCTTCACATCTAAGAATATAATCATCTAGTTCATTTTCAACTTCTATGAAAAACACTTTAACTACGACAAAGTTTTAATAATATTGTTTGAATTTTTGTTATATGTCCAGCGTACCCCTTTCATTGTTGGCTTAGACAAATTGTTGCTGAGTCTACATCCATTTAATCCATGATCCCCACTTAGAAATACCGTTATAGTTAAACGCAATGCATCTGCTCTCCACAGTCCATTGCGCATTTCTGTGCCACAATACAATATAAAAAATTCTTTAATTATTGACTTAGGATAATAACGCATTAGAGAATTCATCGCGTCATTTTCAAACATTATGATGTATTGATACCGATAAACGCCTTTTTTTTAACTCCCTATACAAACAAGTTTCTTAAATTGTACCGGTACTATATCGGAAGGTGATAGCGTTGCGGTATAGGTGACGTCGTCGTTTTATCTTTGTCTATTTCCTATAGATGAACCACGACGAGTACAGATTCATGACTGCCTGAAAACTAAGGTTGTTTTATGTACATTCACACATAAATAAGACATTTGTTGCCACTCACGTCATAACAGTAATTCTTTTTGCGACGTACTCCAAACATGGGTTGGAAACTACCACAAAATCGACGCTGCCTTCAGACGATCTGTTCCTTAACAGACAGGACTCCAAGGAGTACATACATGCTGAGCTCATTAAATGTCGGGTACAAGAGGTATAAACTTTATAGTAGTCGTACAGATTAGGAACCGGTACAGTATAGGCAACTCTTCCACATGATGTTCTAATTTATTTAGAAGGAGATAAAAATAGAGAAAAATTGCGAAAAATGACTGGTTGGATGTCGAAGAAAGCCTTATAGCCCATATCTGATCAGGATGAATGTAGCAATAAGTTCCTGTTTCTATCCATAACAGTGGCCGCCTGTATAAACCTACATTCACCAACAGCTGAACTGCAGGCAACTGTTGTGTTGGGAAATAAGCACTCCGACTCTCACGAAGAGTTCCAAAGTTCTGGCGTTGAGTGATTGGTATGTCAAATATGATACTGGTCACAATAAAGAAAGTGTAGGGTGAGAAAAGTACTGTATAAGACTTTTTGATCGCATTCATATCGTGGATGTCCGACGTATGGAGCACTCCATTTCATAGCTCGTGCAGGCTCTTGGCTTTTCATGTGTCACAGTTTTAAAGGTGTACCTCGATTCGAGATAAACCAACGCCGTCCATAGTCAGCTTCATTGACAAACCTATTGATGACAGGGTTATTAACCGGAATAAGCCACTACAGAAGGAAACTTCGAACCCCTAGCCGTTGATTGCCCTTCATCCATCAACATTCACACACGTGAAAATGGGTTGCGGATTTTCTCTGCCAGGGGGCTGGGTGTTTGTGATGTCATCATTTCATCATCATCATTCGTGACAGTGGCTATATCGGACTGTGAAAAAAAAACGTACTGTGTAAAAATTCGGAATTTGTTCGGACGCTGATGACCGCGCAGTTGAGCGCCTACAAACCAAACATCATCACCAAACACATGAAAATTCCGTGGATCGAATCTCCTACTGCCAACTCGAGTGACATTTCGTATCGCTAAACTAGTGATCTCGGATGTGTAGGAGAGTAATTGTTCTTTATCAAAGTATGAAATAGTCGATTTTACAAGTTATACTTTGCTTTGACAAAATTCTCTCTCGTAATTCGATTGAGATAATACATTTCTTTCGTAATTGATCTGTCCCTTAAGCACTAGTTCAGCATTTTAAAGGAGTTTTCCAAGCTTCTTTTAAGCTCTGATCTTTCAAGTTATCAGTCATTTGACTGGTTTCTTGCTGGGTTTTATATTTCGTAAACATTTTCCTTTTCATCCTATTTAACTACAACGCCCGACAAAGAACGTGAGGCCGGCCGCGGTGGTCTAGCGGTTCTAGGCGCTCAGTCAGGAACCGCGCGACTGCTACGGTCGCAGGTTCGAATCCTGCCTCGGGCATGGATGTGTGTGCTGTCCTTAGGTTAGTTAGGTTTAAGTAGTTCTAAGTTCTAGGGGACTTATGACCACAGATGTTGAGTCCCATAGTGCTCAGAGCCATTTGAACCATTTTTGAACAAAAAACGTGAAGCACAAAGGACACATGTTCGGATGTGTATGTAACTTTGTACACGTACACACCATCTGCAGGTGCGTAAATAATCAGGGTTGAAGTTCTATGTGACAGATAGAACGATCACCAGAGTGTATTATTACTGTTCGTATGCTTACCAGGCCTGGTAGGGTGTACAAGGGAAGTGAACAGCCTCAAATCTTGAGGTATCACAGTTAAGGACAAGGAGAAACAGCGTTCGCGTATGAGACACTGTTGGAATTCAGAAAAACGTGGAAGGTAAGACCCACCAATTTAAGTTTCTTTTCACACAATCTGTTTATTTAACAATATATTTACTGTGTTTTACAAATAAATATTTTCTTTAACAAAATGAACAAATTTGCAAACTTCTTATGACCTTAAGCCATAAGTTGAATAAGCTTTTAATCTTTGCCAAAGAAATCTGAAGTGCTTGCAAAACAACAAACTATATGGCAGTGATTACAAGACGGCCGGACCTGCAGCCCGCCCGTTATCGAGTGAAACAGCGGTGTTTGCTACAGCGCTGGACACAGTCTGTCTTATTAAATGCCCTTCTGCAACACATGAAAACTACGACAAGAGTGGTTCAGCTACTCAGAACAAATGGCTTAACTTTTAATTTGAAAGCTGTATGTCAAAAGGTTCGGGGGTTAAGATGCGCACCTGTGCTTAAAGGTGAAACAGATTCTCAAAAAATATGACAATGGTAAAGCTTACTTCAAGGCAACCAACCTCTTAATTTCAATCGGCAACCAAGGTGTGACTGGGTCCCAACCCGTCCCTTCTGACAATTTTATTTCGACAAAAGACCTGGTAACAGTTGGCTGTTACTGTTTTCAAGGTTAAATTGAATGTCAGTTATTAAGACCGCTCTGAAGGAACGTCCTAAAACATCACTTCTGAACTCTTATTACAAGACAACTCAACTCACTCGACGGAACCACAAGAAACAGTTAAAATACACCAATAACGACCAGGTCTTTCAAACACAGGAACGAACAGCTTAGTACTACAGTTTGTTGAAATTATAACTAATGACTGAGAAATGCAATTACAATCAAAGAATTGAACCGGTTAACAGGTAAATCTAACCACAAGGTCCCTCTTTTGTTTAATGGCAACCTGTGCCTTAGTGCAATGTTCCGGCTGTATTTATGACCAAGAGCTGATTAATTAGAATATTAATGATCGGGTACATTCCAAAAAGGTAAGACAATATAATAGCGGGACAAATTTTCAACCGACCAAAGAGCCGACCGACTAAAACTCTAAAAGCTGGGTACAAACCAGAAAATAATAAGGAGGGCAGGTAGACAAAGAAACAAATCACCACCAGGATTACAGAATGTTACTCCCCTTTACCAGAAAGCAGTTCCGTGGATCCATGGTGCGTCGCAGCGGTTACTGAGTGGTGCCGATGAAACCCAGGTAGGAGACGGCAGTCAGGCCACGAGCGGTCGTCCGAAACGAATGTCGGCCTGCCGCTTGTTGTAGTGGACTGTTAAGGCAGCCAGTCCACAGTGAAGTAGCCGAAAGGGCACGCGTCAACTCACGCTGTCTGGCGTTAAGTCTGGAACAGGATTCGTAATGAATGTGATAAAGAAAAGAACGTAGGTACTAGAACACTTAACTTTTATATCGTCCTTTGGTATACAGCATTCTTGATGATACAAGTGAGACTATCTTGAGATACATGCAATGGTACAAATGGCGCCTTGCTAGGTCGTAGCCATTAACTTAGCTGAAGGCTATTCTAACTGTCTCTCGGCAAATGAGAGAAAGGCTTCGTACGTGTAGTCGCTAGCAACGTCGTCCGTACAACTGGGGCGAGTGCTCGTACGTCTCTCTAGACCTGCCGTGTGGTGGCGCTCGGTCTACGATCACACAGTGGCCACACGCGGGTCCGACATGTACTAATGGACCGCGGCCGATTTAAGCTACCACCTAGCAAGTGTGGTGTCTGGCGGTGACACCACACTTGTAGTCGACGCCGACTCCGGTGAAGTACTCCGGTACCTTCGTTCCGCGCAGGCCCTCCTTGCCGAGCTCGTGGCTTCGGCCGCTCGGACCTCGTGACCACCTGTTGTAGCTACGCTACCGCCAATCCCCAAAGTTCGTGCCTCAGTCATTGGCCAGCGAACCACGTAAATATATCGGCATGCAAAGACCCTCTAAGGATACAACTCACAGATACCAACTCTTCTTCATATATATAGGCACTGCAGGCGCAAGAGGGATGGTCGATAGTAGCCGTGAGCCAGTGCCGCCGGACAGAACAGTCTACTAACTCAATGACATCACGGTTCAACTGTTATCAGCACCTGACTGAGTTTAGAAGAGACCTCACTGTGAGTCTACATTTGGCTGGCGAGTCGAATCGTATAGTATCCGCACTTGTTTGACAGTAGTCGGATGCCGTACTTCATGGAAACGATTGGTCAGGCATACCAGTTGTCAAGGTTACAGCCGATCACATTCGACTGCCACAAGTATTTTCCCAGAAGACAATGCTTATCCACTCATAGCACGTGTCTCTATGCGCTGTTTGCGTGATGTTGAGGTATTCCTGTTGTGAGCAAGATCCCCAGATCTGTCCCCGATAGAACCGTGTGGAATCCGCTCGGACGCCAAATCCATCGTGTTGCAAGTATGCGGGATATCGAGGTTCCAGTTACGGTTAAGGACCAGCCTGCCTCAAGAGATGATAGAACGGCTTTTGACAACCTTCCCAAAGGAATCAATCCGCGTATCGAGGCAAGGGGAAATGCGACATCATACTGAGAAATGTGCACATGCTGCGAAGTTGTCAGTTAATTTGACTCGACCTAGTAATCACTGAAATAACATCACATATCTTTTCGACCTGTTCACATATGCCTCTGCATCTGGAAACAACTCCCTGTAACGGTTTGTCTTATACCGTCTGAGATCAGCAGCAGCCGGATTACGGAATTAGCGTCCCATTCCTTAGCTGCCATTAATGCCACAACAGGAACGGGTGTATTTGGAGTGGTCACGTGACCGGCAAGTATGTACAGCTAATGAATCGCTGTTTGCACTGCCCCGGCAAGTATGATGGCGCCCTGAGTGAGGTTCAGTTCTTCTCATATTTTGTACAGGTACAACGATGTTACTCCTGGAGTGCGGTGTACTGTGAGCAGCCACCGGCTACGACTTCAGGTCAGGCCGGTAGTGATTAAGGGAATTGTGACGGCACAACGGCACGCCACGCATATCCTGCGTCCTTACGTCTTACTACTCATGTGACACTACCGTGGTGCCATTTTTCCAAAAGGTTAATGTCCGTCGGCACTTGGCACGTGTCTCTATGAACTGTATGCGTGACCAGAGCCAGGATATCAACGATTACTTACAACAGTTGTGGGCCGTCTTGTCCCAGGCGAGGATACAACTGCTTTATGACGTCCTTCCCAACTAAATCAGTGCATGCATCCGGGCCAGAAAGGGTGGAACGTCATATTTATAAGTGCAGACATACTTCCAAGTTCATCATAAACTTGACTCGATTTCGTAATCACTGCAATGACATTGCATACCCACTCAACCAATAAAATTTCATTTCGTTTTCTTCCCCCTTCTGGGGGCTCCATATTTTTTTGTCGGGTTGCGTATTACAAGCAACACTTTCCGCAATTCGTTTTACAGATTTTGGTCTGCCTCGATTATTTCTCCTCTTTGCTCTGCGTCCAGCGCCTGCTTGGTTAATTTTGGGGGTGTTAGCGGATATGCCTCACTAACCTGTCACTTCCTCTGACAAAGGTCTTCCACAGAAGCTTTTCCCGCCCTATTTCTCTTAGCGTTTCATCACACTGTGCTTTATGTGTGAATTCCACTTACCTGCCCAAGTTGCACGAGCTGCTACACTTACAACAGTTGTTCAAAATCATTTCTCCCAGCGTCAGTGGAAGCACGGCATCACCGCACAAAATTTTGTCGTTCGAACAGTGTCGGAGGCAGCCAGAATTGTTGCCAGGGATCGTCTTTAATCTTGACTGGCATCTCGTACATAAAACTTTTGGCATGACCCCGCAAGAAGAAATCAAGTTGGGTAAGATCAGGTTAAGGTGCTGGCCAAGAAACAGGACCTCCTCTTCCTATCCACTTTTCAGGGAATGTCTGATCCAGGTGTTCAGGGAGCCTCAGTTCAAAGAGAGGCGATGCTCCATCATGTTGGAACCACATCCACTGACGAATAACAAGTGAAATATGTTTCACGAACCTGGGTAGTACGTCTGATGACTCTGTGTACACTAGCGCATTTAAACAGGGAGGTGTCGGAATGATTATCGCTTACGACCTTCGACTGGGTCGTATCTGGACCAGGGTCCTTTATCTCAGATAGATACATTTACCTTTCTCCTTCATACCTGACAGTCTGTAACACCATCATGTAATAACCCCGCGTATTTAAAATATTATCGATACTATCACTCTGCCGGCCTCTGTGGCCGAGCGGTTCTAGGCGCTTCAGTCCGGAACCGTAGTGCTGCTACGGTCACAGGTTCGACTCCTGCCTTGGGCATGGATGTGTGTGTGATGTCCTTAGGTTAGTTACGTTTAAGTAGTTCTGAGTATAGGGGACTGATGACCTCAGATGTTAAGTCCCACAGGGCTTAGAACAATTTGAACCATTTTTTACCTTGTCCTGTCCTGATTTTATGTTCATTTTAGCTGAAAATTCACTGTCCAATCTGGTTACCTTTCTGGTCAAACACATATTTCTGAAAATTCGTTCATTAATTGATTTTCTCCAAGTAATGTCCGTTGGTCACTTATTGGATATCTCTATTACGCAAAACACTGGTTTTTCATATAGAACCAGACATGTTTCAGCGCCTTTGTGTCATCGTCAGTGAGTTTTCTTTTTTCAAATCCTTAAAATGTGAACATGATATAAGTGATACTTTATCAACGAAAATTAAGCCTAAAACAGTTGTTTCTTATCCTCATTATATTAGTTCAGCATAATAGTTTCATGCAGAACTCTCTGTACATTACTGGGAAGTGGTAGCAAGTGATCTGCAACTAAATGATGTTAACGTGAATTTGGTTGGCGAGTTAACAGATGACTTTATATCCAAACGTAATTTTGTTATCCTAAGACATTTTGCAACTATATTTGCGATTACTTACATTTACCTTTCACAAAAGCGTCATCATTTGCATTCCCATGCGTTTTTGAGAGGCACTCACAAGCACTACACATATTTTGCAGAACTTCTTTTGTTAATAACAGTTTCCAACTTTTCGAAAAACCAGGGTAAAAGTTGTTGTTGTGGTTGTTGCTGCGTGGTTCAAAATGGTTCAAAAATGGTTCAAATGACTCTGAGCACTATGGGACTCAACTGCTGAGGTCATTAGTCCCCTAGAACTTAGAACTAGTGAAACCTAACTAACCTAAGGACATCACAAACATCCATGCTCGAGGCAGGATTCGAACCTGCGACCGTAGCGGTCTTGCGGTTCCAGACTGCAGCGCCTTTAACCGCACGGCCACTTCGGCCGGCCATGTTGCTGCGTGTCCAGTCCCAAGTGGCGTTCATGTGTTCGCAAGTGAGTTTATCGCTAGATTTGAGTATTGTTTACTTACTCCCTCTCTCTTCACATATGTTTGTTCCAAAATGTTCCAAATGTGTGTGAAATCTTATGGGACTTAACTGCTAAGGTCATCAGTCCCTAAGCTTACACACTACTTAACCTAAATTATCCTAAAGACAAACACACACACCCATGCTCCAGGGAGGACTCGAACCTCCGTCGGGACCACATACGTTTGTGTTTGTGTATGTCCGGTATTTGTGTGTGTGTTCAGCTGTTTGCACAGTGTTTTCTGTAAAGTTCCCTTAATGTGTTGAATCGTGCCACTGGATAGTGAAGTGTAGTCACGTTTGCCTTTAAAGCAAAATTCGTGACAGTGTTATAAATGTAACGCGACGCGATTAACAGTTTTTGGATAGGAACAGTTACGCCGAAGAAGCTTTAAAAGTAGCGAATTACGTAATTATAGCGTTAAGAAGAAAAACGTCGGACAAGAAGAGAAATGAAATATTTGCCTTTCGCTCGCCGCCCTGAAAGAGAACCAGTCGTCTGTCAGTACTTCTGCGACACGTTGTTTGCTCGCCGGAGCTGCAGCGGGAACCCAGCTGACACCAACTGGCGGCGCGCTGTTTCCACGGCTTGTAATGACGTCGCAAAAGATCCGTGATAAATCCTCTCTTGTAATCAGCGGCTGAGCCAGCCAGGCGGAAAGAAATCGCACCGTCGCCCCGCCGCCCTCCGCCCGCCAGCGTCACAGCGGCGCAAAAACGAAGGATAGCTCATTGTCCCCCACCGAGGGCAAAGACACCGGCCGGCTAATCGGCGCGCCGCCGCTCACGAGCTCTGGTGACAGCAAACGGCTCCGCACAGCTGATGAGTCTAAAACAGTCTTTCACAAGATGTACTCGCAGTTGCGAATATGGACTACCATTACGTCTATAAGGGAATGACCACAATGAAAATTTGTGCCGATCTGGGACTCGAACCTGGATTTCGCACTTATCGCAAGCAGTTTCCTTACCATAAGGCTATCCGAGCACGCTTCGCGGCCCGACCCAAACTTCAATATGTCGTCAAACATGTGTCTACAACCTGCTCCCGCACATTCAATATGAATATTTCCTTATAGGGGAGACATTTCAAATGAAAGTCGCTTGCCTGCTGTCTACTAATAAATACGATACTGCACTGTCTGTCCTGTTCGGAAGCGCGATGCAGTGTTCGTTCAGTCTTTGCAGTGCCTGTTCCTCTGGACGTACGTGCGTATTTATTAGTCGTCACCGGACAAGCCACTTTCATTTACAATATCTCTCTTCCATGAGAAAATATATAACCAGATATATGAGTGTACGTCGTGGACACATTGTTGATTACATACGGAACTTTGGGTCTGGCCGTGAAGCACACTCAGGTAACCGAATGCTAAAGCGGCCGCTCGAGATAAGCCGGAAGTCTGCGTCCGAGTCCCATTCCGGCACAAACTTCCAACGTCGACATTCCGTTGTACAACTGATGGTTGTCACCATCCGCAATACATTTCGTGTATTCCATAATGGCTGCAGTCGTTGCAGTACCTGTTCCTTCAGAGAAGAGCTTATGTCCACCGTAGTTCTCAACAATACTTCTGAACAACAAAGGCACAGAAAATAGTATAATACAGTCTATGGCCACAAAAATAATTTCCTTTATGTTACTACTGGTTGTTGTTGTTGTTGAGATCTCCAGTCCAGAGACTGGTTTGTTACAGCTCTCCATGCTACTCTATCCTGTGCAACCTTCTTCATCACCCAGTACCTACTGCAACCTACATCCTTCTGAATCTGCTTAGCGTATTCAGCTCTTGGTCTCCCTCTACGATTTTTACTCTCCCCGCTGCCCTCCAATACTAAACTGGTGATCCCTTGATGCCTCAGAACATGTCCTACCAAGTGATCCCTTCTTCTTGTCAAGTTGTGCCACAAATTTCTGTCCTCCCCAATTCTAATCAATACCTCCTCAATAGTTATGTGATCTACCCATCTAATCTTCAGCATTCTTCTGTAGCACTACATTTCGAAATCTTCTATTCTCTTCTTGTCCAAAATATTTATCGTCCATGTTTCACTTCCATACATGGCTACACTCCATACAAATACTTTCAGAAACGACTTCCTAACACATCTATACTCGATGTTAACAGATTTCTCCCCTTCAGAAACGCTTTCCTTTCCATTGCCAGGCTACATTTTATATCCTCTCTACTTCGACCATCATCAGTTATTTTGCTCCCCAAACAGCAAAATCCTTTACTACTTTAAGTGTCTCATTTTCTAATGTGATTCCCTCAGCATCGCCCAACTTAATTCGAATACATTCCATTATCCTCGTTTTGCTTTTGTTGATGTTCATCTTATACCCTCCTTTCAAGACACTGTTCATTCCATTCAATTGCTCTTTCAGGTCCTTTGCTGTCTCTGACAGAATTACAATGTCATTGGCGAACCTCAAAGTTTTTATTTCTTCTCCATGGATTTTAATACCCACTCCTAATTTTTCTTTTGTTCCTTCTACTGCTTGCTCAATACTACTGGTATACGACGATAATCACATGCACACTGGTGTGCAAAACTCGAGGACAACAGTATCTTTCAAATGATATGTCACAGAGATGTCGGCCGGCCGGAGTGGCCGTGCGGTTCTGGGCGCTACAGTCTGGAGCCGAGCGACCGCTACGGTCGCAGGTTCGAATCCTGCCTCGGGTATGGATGTGTGTGATGTCCTTAGGTTAGTTAGGTTTAATTAGTTCTAAGTTCTAGGCGACTAATGACCTCAGAAGTTAAGTCGCATAGTGCTCAGAGCCATTTGAACCATTTTTGAACAGAGATGTAGCACAACTCGATGAAACTTCGAACTCATATAGAAGGAATTGCAATATAGCACGGAAGTTAACTGAAACAAATGCTCAATGGGACGAACAGAAATGAATGGTTCAGATGGCTCTGAGCACTATGGGACTTAACATCTGAGGTCATGAGTCCCCTAGAACTTAGAACTACTTAAACCTAACTAACCTAAGTACATCACACACATCCATGCCCGAGGCATGAGTCGAAACTGCGACCGTAGCGGTCGCGCGGTTCCAGACTGAAGCACCTAGAACCGCTCGACCACCGGGGTCGGCAACAGAAGTGAAATTTTTACTCAAAGATTGTTATTACACTGAAGTCACTGCTATTCATTATGGTCCCCTGGACATCTCAAACGGTGGAACACGGTTTTTAATAGGTTATGAGATCACCATGGATGCCATCGCATGCACTGCAACTCTCTCCCAAGCGGCCACAAGTATGGTAAGGCGTTCTTGTGTTAGGGAGATCCATTCATCCTCCAGAGCGGCTGACGACTGCTGGATAAGTCGTCCTCAAGGATTTGGAGGTTAGTACACCTCTGCAACATAATGGCTCCCCACGCCATAACAAATGGACCACCGAGATGATCTCCGCATCTCTCGTTATATGAGGATACGTAAAGCACCTAGCAACAACGTCCAACGTGATGGTTTGCGTGATTCAAGAGTTATAGCGTGGAGAGACATACTATTGTATGGACGTGCTAACCTCCAAACCTTTGAAAACTATACGCTCACTGGTCAACGTTATTGTGACACTGTACTCCTTCCCGATGTCCGTGTTTCCAGTACTGCATTCGGCCCATACTTCATTTTTATGGATCACGGAGCGCGATCGCACCGAACTGCGCACGTGGAGGAAATCTGGAAACGATGATATTCGGTGAATGGACTGCCTGCCCGCTTCCCCGACTTGAGTCCCATCGAGCAAATGTGGGATGCATTGGGGAGGTGTATTGCAGTACGTCCTCATCCAGATGGTGTCAACCACGCTGGTGGAGGGTTGGAACTCCCAACCTCAAGAACTTCTCACTTAACTTGTGTCCAGCATGAGAGCTCTTTGCAGAAAATGCGTTGTCGTCTGTGCTGATCATACTCCCTATTCAGAACCGTGTCACGCCCTTTTTAATGCCAAGAGAGACATCACGCATCACGGTGACTTCTGTGTAATTACTGTCGTTGAATAATATTGTCATTTCTCTTCGTCCCATTCCGCATTTCCTTCAATTATCTTCTTTACTATTCTACAGGAGCTATTTCTGTATATGGTTGAAGATACATCGAGCTATGTTGCTTGGCAGTGAAAGATCATGTGAAAATTACATACTTTGTTCATTCCTTCACACTTATTTTAGGAAGACTGATAGAGGAGAAGGTCATGTAGAACCGCAGACTCAAGGATTTTGGAAACTATAGTTTTTTTTCTGAAGATTTTTTTCGAACATTCTTCACACTTCTTTTTCCTGGGTTTTACCCCAGATATGCACGAGTTCGACATTAAAATTTTCATGCTTGGTGGTGTTAGTGATACAGGGTAGCTGGAAGCCTTTCATGGCACCTTCATCTGTATACTGCAGCACCACAGTTCAAAAGCTTCTCTTCTTCTCTGTACTGTTTATCGTTGACGTTTCACTTCCATAAAAGGAAGGCTACACTGCACACACATAACTTCAGAATAGGATCAATAATATTTAAATTTATGTTCGGTATTGATAAATTTATTTTTCAGGAACGTTTCTCTTTCTATCACCAGCCTGCATTTTATATTCTCTCTAAGAGGGTCATTGTTGGTTAATTTACTATCTAAATACCAAACCATACCAACTATTTTCATTTTCCCATTGCCTAATCTAAATCCTTCAGTATCACCGGATGTAATTAGACTACATTCTATTGCTACTATTTCACATTTATTGATGTTCATCTTATAACCTGTTTTCACAAGAGAATGCATTCCATTCGAATAATATTACAAGTTCTTTGCAGTCTCTGGTAGAATCACATTGTCGTCGACAAAAATAAAATTTTTACTTATTCTCCCTGACCTGTAATCTTCTTTCTCTTCTTTACCGCCTCTTTCAGCAAGATCTCGAACAGGTAACAACCGTGTCTCATTCTTTAACTACTGCTTCCCTTTCATCTCCATTGACTCATAGCTACAGACTGGTTTCTATTCAAGTTGTAGATGAAGTCACGCTCCCTGTACTTTATCTCTACTATCTTCAAAACTTAGAAGTTGTGTCCAATGAATATTGACAAACTCTTTCTCTAAGTCTTCAGATACTAAAAAAGTAGGTTTGCTGTCATTTAGTTTACGTTCTAGGATAAGCTATAGGATCATTTTTTTCTACTTCTCTCCTACTTTCACCGTAACCCAAACTGGTCTTCCTCGAGGTCGTCTTCTACCAGTCTTTCCTTTCTTCTGTAAATAATAACAATAAAAGGGATAACGAAACCCAAATACTGAAGTCTTAAACAGTTTGCAACAATTTAATTGCTGCACAATGGAGACTTAATTCCACTGATTCTTCTTTCAGTACCAAAAAGCCGTTCGATTCCTTTAGCTACTACTGCAGCTTCAAAATTTCGTGGTAGATTTTACAATACGTTGTGATACATTGAAGACTTCTCTTTTGTTCTTCCTGTAGCCAGATGAAGAGATGTTTCTGTGTATTGTAGTCTTATTTTGGAAACCAAATACCTGCAATGCATTTTCTTGTGTGTTCTGTACAGCCCTCATGTGACAAAGTGGTGTATACATTGCATGATGTACTGCTATTACCCGGTTATATGGACGTGAGGACGGCAGCACTTACTGCCGAACCTAGTAATCTAATAACTGTCTTCACGTACAGACCTTGGCAAATGAATTAGTTTTCCGAAGAAGACCACAATACAAAATTATAGATCGCATCCTGCACTGAATAATCTTGTCAGATGACGATAAAATACTCCTGTTATCAGGTGAACCGATGTGGTATAGAACAGACGTATTAGTTCAGCCCAGAGATGTTACACCGCCCTCAGAAGGTAATACACGTTAACACATGGGAAAAAAAGAAAAATCTACGCCTATCTTCATTAATTTTAATATTCACAAAGTTGAGACATTACCGTATATTACTCTTTACCACGTACTTTGCACCTGATGATGCTACTTCAGGCCGCGAAACCGGTTGTGTATCAATAAACAAGAACTTTACCAGCTGTCAACGGAATCATTTCTACTGCTTGTCCGCGTGCTTGCGAAACTGTGAGTTGGCCAGCAAGTTCGACGGATCTCCCCCCAGTTGAGAATGTTAGGAGAGTTTTGGGCAGTGTCCCCCAGGCATTCGGTATTTTGAGAACTGAGGAATTTTTTATTTTATTTTATTTATTTTTATTTTTATTATATACACTCCTGGAAATTGAAATAAGAACACCGTGAATTCATTGTCCCAGGAAGGGGAAACTTTATTGACACATTCCTGGGGTCAGATACATCACATGATCACACTGACAGAACCACAGGCACATAGATGTCGGCACTAGTACAGTGTATATCCACCTTTCGCAGCAATGCAGGCTGCTATTCTCCCATGGAGACGATCGTAGAGATGCTGGATGTAGTCCTGTGGAACGGCTTGCCATGCCATTTCCACCTGGCGCCTCAGTTGGACCAGCGTTCGTGCTGGACGTGCAGACCGCGTCAGACGACGCTTCATCCAGTCCCAAACATGCTCAATGGGGGACAGATCCGGAGATCTTACTGGCCAGGGTAGTTGACTTACACCTTCTAGAGCACGTTGGGTGGCACGGGATACATGCGGACGTGCATTGTCCTGTTGGAACAGCAAGTTCCCTTGCCGGTCTAGGAATGGTAGAACGATGGGTTCGATGACGGTTTGGATGTACCGTGCACTATTCAGTGTCCCCTCGATGATCACCAGTGGTGTACGGCCAGTGTAGGAGATCGCTCCCCACACCATGATGCCGGGTGTTGGCCCTGTGTGCCTCGGTGGTATGCAGTCCTGATTGTGGCGCTCACCTGCACGGCGCCAAACATGCATACGACCATCATTGGCACCAAGGCAGAAGCGACTCTCATCGCTGAAGACGACACGTCTCCATTCGTCCCTCCATTCACGCCTGTCGCGACACCACTGGAGGCGGGCTGCACGATGTTGGGGCGTGAGCGGAAGACGGCCTAACGGTGTGCGGGACCGTAGCCCAGCTTCATGGAGACGGTTGCGAATGGTCCTCGCCGATACCCCAGGAGCAACAGTGTCCCTAATTTGCTGGGAAGTGGCGGTGCGGTCCCCTACGGCACTGCGTAGGATCCTACGGTCTTGGCGTGCATCCGTGCGTCGCTGCGGTCCGGTCCCAGGTCGACGGGCACGTGCACCTTCCGCCGACCACTGGCGACAACATCGATGTACTGTGGAGACCTCACGCCCCACGTGTTGAGCAATTCGGCGGTACGTCCACCCGGCCTCCCGCATGCCCACTATACGCCCTCGCTCAAAGTCCGGCAACTGCACATACGGTTTACGTCCACGCTGTCGCGGCATGCTACCAGTGTTAAAGACTGCGATGGAGCTCCGTATGCCACGGCAAACTGGCTGACACTGACGGCAGCGGTGCACAAATGCTGCGCAGCTAGCGCCATTCGACGGCCAACACCGCGGTTCCTGGTGTGTCCGCTGTGCCGTGCGTGTGATCATTGCTTGTACAGCCCTCTCGCAGTGTCCGGAGCAAGTATGGTGGGTCTGACACACCGGTGTCAATGTGTTCTTTTTTCCATTTCCAGGAGTGTATATTTTGTGGTTTATGTTGTGGGTTCCTGTGGTCATGTCCTAGTTCATGAACCACGGGCAACGTATGAGTGGCCAAGTAAGTGGTCCTGACAGTCGGGATACCAGTTACTTTGGAATGAGGCTGGGCATCTCGGACAAATTCTGAGTCGTGGTCACCTTTGTGCTCATACGGCAAAGACTACAAAATCCACCGGTTAGTCCCTCAACCGTTAGGGGTAAAACTCAATGGGACTCGGGGCAAGTAAGGCTAGCAACCTGCTTCCCTGGTACTTTAAATATGATGCTGGCAACAATCAGAGCAAAATGCCTCCGACCTTTGGAGGTGACGGAGTCCCACCTCTAACTGACAAACCAGGGACTCCTAAGATACGACTTGGCAAACAAATGGTAATGAGCTATTAATATCAATGGGGGCTACTCTGGGAAGAAGGTAGAGCTGGCAGAGGCTGCAAGTAAGATGGGGCTGGACGTTTTAGCTGTTAGTGACATTCGGGTAAGGGGTGAGAAAGAAGAGGAAGTGGGAGAATACAAGGTCTACCTGTCAGGAGTCAAAGCAAGAATAGCACAATGGGGTGTAGGGCTTTACATCAGGAAAGAAATGGAACCCAGCGTAGTTGCATTAAGGTATGTAAACGAACGACTGATGTGGACAGATCTGACAGTGTCTAGCAAGAAAATTAGGATTGGGTCAGTATATTCGCATTGTCAAGGGACAGATCAAGATAAGATGGATAGTTTTTATGAGGCACTCAGTAATGTAGTTGTTAGAGTAAAGGACAAGGACAGTGTTCTGCTCATGGGTGATTTTAATGCCAGGATTGGAAATCGAACAGAAGGGTATGAAAAGGTTATGGGCAAATTTGGAGAGGATACGGAGGCCAACATGAACGGGAAACAACTCTTGGATTTCTGTGCCAGTATGGGCTTAGTAATCACAAACTCCTTTTTTAAACATAAGAACCTTCACCGGTATACTTGGGAAGGCAGGGGAACCAGATCTGTCATTGACTATATAATAACAGATCAGGAATTCAGGAAGGCTGTGAGGGACACACGTGTATTCAAGGGGTTCTTTGATGACACTGATCATTATTTAATCTGCAGTGAAATTGTGATTGTGAGGCCGAAAGTGCAGGAAGTCAGGTCCATATGTAGGAGGATAAGAGTGGAGAAACTTCAGGATAAGGAAATCAGGCACAAGTACATAACAGTGATCTCAGAAAGGTACCAGTTAGTTGAATGTAGTCAATTACAGTCATTGCAAAAGGAATGGACAAGGTATAGGGACACAGTACTAGAAGTGGCTAAAGAATGTCTTGGAACAGTAGTGTGTAAAAGTAGGATGAAGCAAACAGCTTGGTGGAATGACACAGTCAAGGCAGCCTGGAAAAGGAAAAAGAAGGCGTATCAAAAATGGCTACATACTAGAACTCAGGTAGACAGAGAAAGTTATGTTGAAGAAAGAAACAAAGCCAAACAGATAATTTCAGCATCCAAGAAGAAATCTTGGGAAGATTTTGGAAACAGGTTGGAGACTATGGGTCAAGCTGCTGGAAAACAATTCTGGAGTGTAATTATCAGTCTTAGAAAGGGAGGAAAGAAGGAAATGACAAGTATTTTGGACAGGTCAGGAAAACTGCTGGTGAATCCTGTGGATTCCTTGGGCAGATGGGGGGAATATTTTGAAGAGTTGCTCAATGTAGGTGAAAATACGATCAGTAATGTTTCAGATTTTGAGGTAAAATGGGATAGAAATTATGATGGAAATAGGATCACATTTGAGGAAGTGGAGAAAATGGTCAATAGATTGCAGTGCAATAAAGCAGCTGGGGTGGATGAAATTAAGTCGGAACTCATCAAATACAGTGGAATGTCAGGTCTTAAATGGCTACACAGGATAATTGAAATGCCCTGGGAGTCGAGACAGGTTCCATCAGACTGGACAAAAGCAGTAATCACTCCAATCTTTAAACATGGAAACAGAAAAGATTGTAACTACTACAGAGGTATCTCTTTAATCAGCTTTGTGGGTAAAATCTTCTCAGGTATTGTTGAATGGAAAGTGCGAGTATTAGTTGAGGACCAATTGGATGAGAATCAGTGTGGGTTTAGGCCTCTTAGAGGTTGTCAGGACCAGATCCTTAGCTTACGGCAAATAATGGAGAAGTGTTATGAGTGGAACAGGGAATTGTATCTATGCTTTATAGATCTAGAAAATGCGTATGACCGGGTTCCTAGGAGGAAGTTATTGTCTGTTCTACGAGATTATGGAATAGGAGGCAAACTTTTGCAAGCAATTAAAGGTCCTTACATGGATAGTCAGGCAGCGGTTAGAGTTGACGGTAAATTGAGTTCATGGTTCAGACTAGTTTCAGGGATAAGACAAGGCTACAACCTGTCTCCACTGTTGTTCATATTATTTATGGATCATATGTTGAAAACAATAGACTGGCTGGGTGAGATTAAGATATGTGAACACAAAATAAGCAGTCTTGCATATGCGGATGACTTAGTTGTGATGGCAGATTCGATTGAAAGTTTGCAAAGTAATATTTCAGAGCTAGATCAGAAATGTAAGGACTATGGTATGAATATTAGCATCTCCAAAACGAAAGTAATGTCAGTGGGAAAGAAATATAAACGGATTGAGTGCCAAATAGAAGGAACAAAGTTAGAACAGGTGGACGGTTTCAAGTACTTAGGGTGTATATTCTCACAGGATGGCAACATAGTGAAAGAACTGGAAGCGAGGTGTAGCAAAGTTAATGCAGTGAGCGCTCAGCTACGATCTACTCTCTTCTGCAAGAAGGAAGTCAGTACCGAGACTAAGTTATCTGTGCACCGTTCAATCTTTCGACCAACTTTGTTGTATGAGAGCGAAAGCTGGGTGGATTCAGGTTACCTTATCAACAAGGTTGACGTTACGGATATGAAAGTAGCTAGGATGATTGCAGGTACTAGTAGATGGGATCAATGGCAGGAGGGTGTTCACAATGAGGAAATCAAAGAAAAACTGTGAATGAACTCTATAGATGTAGCAGTCAGGGCAAACAGTCTTAGATGGTGGGGTCATGTTACACGTATGGGAGAAGTAAGGTTACCCAAGAGACTCATGGGTTCAGCAGTAGAGGGTAGGAGGAGTCGGGGCAGACCAAGGAGAAGGTACCTGGATTCGGTTAAGAATGATTTTGAAGTAATAGGTTTAACATCCGAAGAGGCACCAATGTTAGCACTGAATAGGGGATCATGGAGGAATTTTATAAGGGGGCTATGCTCCAGACTGAACGCTGAGAGGCATAATCAGTCTTAAATGATGATGATGATGATGATGTTTTATTTATTTATTTATTTAGTTATTTTTTTAGTCATTAGTCTTCTGACTGGTTTGATGCGACCCGTCACAAATTCCTCCCCTGTGCCAACGTCTTCTCAGGGTAGCAATTGCAACCTATGTCCTCAGTTATTTGCTGGACGTATTCCATTATCTGTCTTACTCCACAGTTTTTGCGCTCTACACCTCCCTCTAGTATCATGGAAGTCATCCCTTGACGTCCTCTCCTATTCTGCGCAGAATCTCCTCATTCCTAACCTCATCATTCGACCTAATTTTCAACATTAGTCTGTAGCATCACATCTCATAAGCTTTGCTCCTCTTCTGTTCCGGTTTTCCCACGGTCCATTTTCACTACTACACAACGCTGTGCACAAAATATATTTTCATTCTCAGTAATTTCTTCCTCGAATTAAAGCCTATGTGGGATACTAGTAGCATTCTCTTGTCCAGGAATACGCTTTTTGCCAGTGTTAGTCGGCTTTTGATGTCCTCCTTGATCCCTCCGTCACTGGTTATTTTGCTGT
This sequence comes from Schistocerca nitens, assembly GCF_023898315.1. NCBI lineage: Eukaryota > Metazoa > Arthropoda > Insecta > Orthoptera > Acrididae > Schistocerca > Schistocerca nitens. Next base: position 896,901,191 of record NC_064614.1, read on the forward strand.
CTAGGTAGCAGAATTCCTCACCTTCATCCACTTCGTTACCATCAATCCTGATGATAACTTTCTCGCTGTTCTCATTTCTGCTACTTCTCATTACTTTCGTCTTTCTTCGATTTACTCTCAATCCTTATTCTGTGCTCATTAGATGTTTATTGCATTCAGCGGATCATGTAACTCTTTCTCACTTCCACTCAGAATACAACAAATCCTATCACTGATAGCCTTTCACCTTGAATTTTAATCCCACGCCTGAACCTTTCTTTTATTTCCATCACTGCTTCTTCGAGGTACGGATTGAACAGTAGGGGTGAAAGACTATACCCCTGTCTCACACACTCTTTAATCCGAGCACTTCGTTTTTGGTCGTCCACTCTTATTATTCCCTCTTGACTCTTGTACGTATTGTCTATTACCCATCTCTCCCTATAGCCAACCCCTTTTTTTTCTTAGAATTTCGAACTTTTTGCCATTTTACACTGTCGAACGCTTTTTGCAAGTAAACAAATCCCGTGTCTTGATTTTTCTTTGGTCTTGTCTCCATTGTCAACCACAACGACAGAATTACCTCTATGGTGCCTTTACCTTTCCTAAAGCCAAACTGATCGTCATCTAACACAACCACAATTTTCTTTTGTATTCCTCTGTAAATTATTCTTGTGAGCAACTTGGATGCATAAGCTGTGTAGCTGATTGTGCGATAATTCTCGCACTTATCAGCTCTTGCAGTCTTCGTAATTGACTGGGTGATGTCGCCAGACTCATACATTTTACACCCAAAGTAAACAGTCGTTTTGTTGCCCCATCCACTAATCTTTTTAGAAAATATGATGGAATGTTATCTATACCTTCTGCCTTACTTGATCATAAGTCTCTCGAAGCTCTCTAAAATTCTGATTCTAACAATGGATCCCCTATGTCTTCTAAATCTACTCCTGTTTGTTCTTCTGTCACATCAGACAAATCTTCCCCCTCATAGAGGTTTTCAATGTACTCCTTCCACCTATCTTCTCTCTCCTCCGCATTTAACAGTGGAATTACCGTTGCACTCTTAATGTTACCACCCTTGCCTTTAATTTCACCGAATGTTGTTTTGGCTTTCATACATACAGAGTCACGCTACGGTCGCAGGTTCGAATCCTGCCTCGGGCATGGATGTGTGTGATGTCATTAGGTTAGTCAGTTTAAGTAGTTCTAAGTTCTATGGGACTGATGACCTCAGAAGTTAAGTCCCATAGTGCTCAGAGCCATTTGAACCATACATACAGAGTCAGTTCTTCCGACAATCATTTCTTTTTCGATTTCTTCACTTTTTCCTGCAACCATTTCACCTTAGCTCCCCTGCACTTCCTATTTATTTCATTCCTCTGCAACTTGTATTTCTGTACTGCTGAATTTTCCTGAACACTTTTGAACTTCCTTCTTTCATCGATCAACTGAAGTACTTCTTCTGTTACCCATGGTTTCTTCGCAGCTACCTTCTTTGTACCTACGTTTTTCTTTTCAACTTCTGTGACCACCCTTTTCAGGGATGTCCATTTATCTTCAACTGTACTGCCTACTGAGCTACTCCTTATTGCTGTATTTATAGCCTTAGAGAACTGCAAGGGTATGTCGTCATTCCTTAGTATTTCCGTATCCCACTTCTTCTCATATTCATTCTTTCTGACTAATATCTTAAGCTTCAGCCTACTCTTCATCACTACTAACCTGTGATCTGAGTCTATATCTGCTCCTGGGTACGCCTTACAATCTAGTATCTGATTTCGGAATCTAACTGAAATCTTCCCGTATCACCCGGTCTTTTCTAAGAATACTTCTTCCTCTTGTGATTATGAACAAAGTATTCGCTTACAGTAGGGGAAATTTATTATAAATTTCAATTAGTCTTTCTCGTCTCTTATTTCTTGTCCCAAGCCTGTATTCTCCTGTGACCTTTTCTTGTACTCCTTCCCCTACAACTGGCAATTAGATTTTCACCTCCCTTTACGTACTGTATTACCTGCTCAATTTCTCAATCTCCCGATGTACTTTCTCTATCTCTTCATCTTCAGATTCTGACGTCGGCATGTATACCTGAATTATTGTTGTCGGTGTTGGTTTGCTGGGAACTCTGATAACAACAACCCTATCACTGAACGGTTCACAGTAACACTCTCTCTGTCCTACCTTCCCATCCATAACGAATCCTCCACCCGTTAAGCTGGCCGCTGTGACCTAGCGGTTCTAGGTGCTTCAGTCCGGAACCGTTATGCTGCTACGGTCGCAGGCTCGAATCCTGAGTCGGGCATGGATGTGTGTGATGTCCTTAGGTTAGTTAGGTTTAAGTAGTTCTAATTCTAGGGCACTGATGACCTCAAATATTAAGTCCCATAGTGCTTAGAGCCATTCGAACAATTTTTTCCTACTCCCGTTAAACCATTTTCTGCTCCTGTTGATATTACCCTATATTCATCTGACCAGAAATCTTTGTCTTATTTCCATTTCACTTCACTGACCCCCGTTATATACCGCGCCTTTGTATTTCCTATTTCAGATTTTCTAGCTACCCTACCACGTTCAAGCTCCTGACATCCACCCCCCCCCCACCCCATGAGACATAGTACGTTATCCTTTTGTCGGTTATTCAGTCCTTTTCTAATGGTCACCTCGCCCTTGCCCTCCCGGAGATCTGAGTGGGGGACTATTCCGAAATCTTTTGTCATTGGAGAGATTATCATGACATTATTCAATCACAGGTCTCATTTCCTGTGGACATACGTTATGGGTCTTTAAAGGAGTGGTTTCCATAGTCTTATGCATCCTCATACCATCGATCATTTTTTATTCTTCTCCCTCTAAGGGCAGTTTCCCTCCCCAAGGACAAGATAATGCCCTAAACCTCTGTCCGCTCTGCTGTCCTCATTGACAAGGGCGTTGGGAGAATGAGCCGGAAGTCTTCAGCCGCCAATGCTGAATATTAATAAAAATTTAGGTGATGGCGAGTTTCGAGCGTGGGACTGATCACGATCACGATCCTGACGATCTACGGTGCCATTGAGATAGAATTTGGCACGATATCACTCAGGAGAACATCCTACAGCTCTACCAATGAACGCCAAGCCAGATAACTGCTTGTCTAAGCACCAGAGGTGGCCCAACTCGTTATTGATTTGTTTCTCTTGAACAAATTATCCTATTTTTCCAAAATTGTAACCATTTGTTTGTACGGCAAGTCTACCAATTTCTTTGCCATTCGAATAATTCCTACTTAGTGCACAGTTTTTTTTATTTTTCTTGTTCTCTTAATTTTATTTTCTTTTTTGAGTGTGTATAGCATACGAACCTTGTCTAGCATGCAAAATTCAAGGATAGCTCGACAAAGGGCAGAATTTTGGGATAGAATGTTCGACTGATGGGTGGAAGTGGGTATCTGACCAGCTCAAACGGTTGGATAGTGGGCTAGGTTGCGAGACATGTATGTGGATGAAACCCACATCCATTCCGCACATTGAGTTAGCAGTCGTTGATCTGGTACACGGCAGCCCTGAGTGTGATTTTTCCACGCTCGTTTAAGCAAATGCTGGGACGGTTCCAATCTCTACCTCCAAAAATTTAATACGATAACACATAGAGCAATGAGTCATAAACTGATGTTGCACACACTTACACTCCTTTGGATTAACTGATGACTATGGCGACAGAAAGTGCATCGGGCCATAAAAGTAACATAATAATGCCAATGTGTGAAAATGGTGGATCTATAACTCGGAATAACAGCTAGGAAAGAGATGGTGAACTTGGATATTCCCTATGTATTCAAAAGATGTGGCCAGACAAATGTCTAACTGGGAAACTCTTTTCATTGGCTTTCTAGATGAGCTTCGTTTTCCGTAATAGTGTTGGAACTTTTCTGAAACTGCCTGGAGGCTTGGAGGCTGCAAGTTACAGTCAGTCAATACTACGAAAAAGGTTGCACTTCCAATGTAAAAGTCTCCGACGGAAACCTCATGAAGCTGCATCTGAAGCTCCGTTTCACACAACAGGGTAAACATTTAAAATCTTTGTTCCCCAGAGTTGGCCAAGTGACAAGGTCGACGACTCGAGCACGGGATTCCGCAGCGTGAAGCTAAGTTTCCATGCGGAACGGAACAGGTAGTAGTTGAGCAGTTTTAGCAAGTGACTGTAGTGATCCAGCGAGATTTACAATTTAAATGCGCATAGTTAGTGTATAGCTCGGTCACAGGCCTCTCCGCAGGTGCGAGACTTTTCGGCTATATTTCAGTGTAAGCGGAGAGAGTAATGAACTAGAAGTTGTAACTAACAGGCTTCGCGAGGCTGCTGTTCCAGGAAAACCAAAGTGTATCATTTCATATAAAAGTTTTTACCCTCCTGTTGTTAACGTCCAGTTACAGAATTTTCTCCTTTTTTGGGACACTGGTCAGACCCGTGGTCTAGGGGTAGCGTCTTTGATTCATAATCAAAACGTCTTCGGTCCCGGGTTCGATCCCCGGCACTGCCTAAATTTTGATAAATAATCAGCATTGGCGGCCGAAGACTTCCGGCATAAGAAGTCAGCCTCATTCTGCCAACGGCCTTGTCAAAGAGGGCGGAGGAGCGGATAGAGGTTCAGGGCACTCTCTTGTCCTAGGGGTGGGAAATTGCCCCTAAAGGCGGAGGAATCAGCAATGATCAACGACATGAGGATGCAGAAGGCAATGGAAACCACTGCATTAAAGACACGTAACGTGTATCCACAGGACATGTGGCCTGTAATTGAAGAAGTGTCATGATGATCTCTCCATTGTCAAAAGATTCCGGAATAATCCCCCATTCGGATCTCCGGGAGGGGACTGCAAAGGGGGAGGTTACCATGAGAAAAAGGTTGAATAATAAACGAAAGGATAACGTTCTACGTGTCGGGGCGTGGAATGTCAGAAGCTTGAATGTGGTAGGGAAACTAGAAAATCTGAAAAGGGAAATGCAAAGGCTCAATCTAGATATAGTAGGGGTCAGTGAAGTGAAGTGGAAGGAAGACAAGGATTTCTGGTCAGATGAGTATCGGGTAATATCAACAGCAGCAGAAAATGGTATAACAGGTGTAGGATTCGTTATGAATAGGAAGGTAGGGCACAGGGTGTGTTACTGTGAACAGTTCAGTGACCAGGTTGTTCTAATCAGAATCGACAGCAGACCAACACCGACAACGATAGTTCAGGTACACATGCCGACGTCGCAAGCTGAAGATGAACAGATAGAGAAAGTGTATGAGGATATTGAAAGGGTAATGCAGTATAAAGGGGGATGAAAATCTAATAGTCGTGGGCGACTGGAATGCAGTTGTAGGGGAAGGAGTAGAAGAAAAGGTTACAGGAGAATATGGGCTTGGGACGAGGAATGAAAGAGGAGAAAGACTAATTGAGTTCTGTAACAAGTTTCAGCTAGTAATAGCGAATACCCTCTTAAAGAAACACAAGAGGAGGAGGTATACTTGGAAAAGGCCGGGAGATACGGGAAGATTTCAATTAGACTACATCATGGTCAGACACAGATTCCGAAATCAGATACTGGATTGTAAAGCGTACCCAGGAGCAGATATAGACTCAGATCACAATATAGTAGTGATGAAGAGTAGGCTGAAGATCAAGACATGAGTCAGGAAGAATCAATACGCAAAGAAGTGGGATACGGAAGTACTAAGGAATGACGAGATACATTTGAAGTTCTCTAACGCTATAGATACAGCAATAAGGAATAGCGCAGTAGGCAGTACAGTTGAAGAGGAATGGACATCTCTAAAAAGAGCCATCACAGAAGTTGGGAAGGAAAACATAGGTACAAAGAAGGTAGCTGCGAAGAAACCATGGGTAACAGAAGAAATACTTCAGTTGATTGATGAAAGGAGGAAGTACAAACACGTTCCGGTTCAAATGGTTCAAATGGCTCTGAGCACTATGGGACTCAACTGCTGTGGTCATTAGTCCCCTAGAACTTAGAACTAGTTAAACCTAACTAACCTAAGGACATCACAAACATCCATGCCCGAGGCAGGATTCGAACCTGCGACCGTAGCGGTCTCGCGGTTCCAGACTGCAGCGCCTTTAACCGCACGACCACTTCGGAAACACGTTCCGGGAAAATCGGGAATACAGAAGTACAAGTCGCCGAGGAATGAAATAAATAGGAAGTGCAGGGAAGCTAAGACGAAATGGCTGCAGAAAAAATGTGAAGACATCGAAAAAGATATGATTGTCGGAAGGACAGACTCAGCACACAGGAAAGTCAAAACAACCTTTAGTGACATTAAAAGCAACGGTGGTAACATTAAGAGTGCAACGGGAATTCCACTGTTAAATGCAGAGGAGAGCAGATAGGTGGAAAGAATACATTGAAAGCCTCTATGGGGGTGAAGATTTGTCTGATGTGATAGAAGAAGAAACAGGAATCGATTTAGAAGAGATAGGGGATCCAGTACTAGAATCGGAATTTAAAAGAGCTTTGGAGAAGTTACGGTCAAATAAGACAGAAGGGATAGATAACATTCCATCAGAATTTCTAAAATCATTGGGGGAAGTGGCAACAAAACGACTATTCACGTTGGTGTGTAGAATATATGAGTCTGGCGACATACCATGTGACTTTCGGAAAAGCATCATCCACACAATTCCGAAGACGGCAAGAGCTGATAAGTGCGAGAATTATCGCACAATCAGCTTAACAGCTCATGCATCGAAGCTGCTTACAAGAATAATATACAGAAGAATGGAAAAGAAAATTGAGAATGCGCTAGGTGACTATCAGTTTGGCTTTAGGAAAAGTAAGGGGACGAGAGAGGCAATTTTGACGTAACGCCTAATAATGGAAGCAAGGCTAAAGAAAAATCAAGACACTTTCATAGGATTTATCGACCTGGAAAAAGCGTTCGACAATATAAAATGGTGCAAGCTGTTCGAGATTCTGAAAAAAGTAGGGGTAAGCTATAGGGAGAGACGGGTCATATACAATATGTACAACAACCAAGAGGGAATAATAAGAGTGGACGATCAAGAACGAAGTGCTCGTATTAAGAAGGGTGTAGACAAGGCTGTAGCCTTTCGCCCCTGCTCTTCAATCTGTACATCGAGGAAGCAATGATGGAAATAAAAGAAAGGTTCAGGAGTGGAATTAAAATACAAGGTGAAAGGATATCAATGATACGATTCGCTGATGACATTGCTATCCTGAGTCAAAGTGAAGAAGAATTAAATGATCTGCTGAACGGAATGAATAGTCTAATGAGTACACAGTATGGTTTGAGAGTAAATCGGAGAAAGACGAAGGTAATGAGAAGTAGTAGAAATGAGAACAGCGAGAAACTTAACATCAGGATTGATGGTCACGAAGTCAATGATGTTAAGGAATGCAGTAAAATAACTAATGACGGACGGAGCAAGGAGGACATCAAAAGCAGACTCGCTATGGCAAAAAAGGCATTTCTGGCCAAGAGAAGTCTACTAATATCAAATACAGGCCTTAATTTGAGGAAGAAATTTCTGAGGATGTACGTCTGGAGTACAGCATTGTATGGTAGTGAAACATAGACTGTGGGAAAACCGGAACAGAAGAGAATCGAAGCATTTGAGATATGGTGCTATAGACGAATGTTGAAAATTAGGTGGACTGATAGGGTAAGGAATGAGGAGGTTCTACGCAGAATCGGAGAGGAAATGAATATGTGGAAAACACTGATAAGGAGAAGGGACAGGATGATAGGACATCTGCTAAGACATGAGGGAATGACTTCCTTGGTACTAGAGGGAGCTGTAGAGGGCAAAAACTGTAGAGGAAGACAGAGATTGGAATACGTCAAGCAAATAATTGAGGACGTAGGTTGCTACTCCGAGATGAAGAGGTTAGCACAGGAAAGGAATTCGTGGCGGGCCGCATCAAACCAGTCAGTAGAATGATGACCAAAAGAAAAAAAAGGACACTGGTTGGCGACTGAGTGGAGACGATAAACGGTGGTTTCTCTTCCAGAGCAGTTCGGTCGCGGGATCCTTGACGCTTTCATAGAATCCCTGAATTTTACTAAAGCAATGGAGTAGGAGCGGTAACAACTTAACCTCATCTCACGGGTCTAAGTTATGCAGAAGAAAGTACACCAAGGAACTGTCACCTATACATAGGAGCTTTGGAATTTAATTTGCACTAGTATAAGTTTCCTTCACCAGTGGTGCGAAATTAAGTCACAGTGTGAAATAGGTATAACACCCCCGTGAAATTTCCAGCTCATAATAGCAGTGGCGTACACACACATAATGTCAAGGAAACAAAGGAAAATTACTCTCTCTGCATTATCTTCGGACTGGCCGCCTTTCATCCCATTCTATAACATGCGACTAAAACTACTGTAAAGTCAGATTTATATTAAAATAGATCATTTGTATCGTAACTAAGACAATACAGTCGGAAGACCTACCGCAGACCTCAAAACTACTGCAATATTTTTAAATGAATTTTGCCTACGTAGGTTGCAAGTGCACTGAGGGGAAGAAATTCAGATCTCTGGTATTTATTGAAAATGCAGGCGCACAAGTTGCTGCGAACCTCTCTACATAAGTTCCTGCGTAGAGGGAGCTAATTAACACAGTGTCAACAGTGGCGTCTTATTAACTTCTAAATATAAAAACTGACGAAGTTATTTAGTTTGCGGCTAGTTGATTTGCCAGTAAATAGAACTAAATTCATCGAATGAATTCACCAATTGAGAAATATGTTATGCCGAAATGAATTAGGGTACGTAACATGATAGGTGTTCCCTCCTCTTCGCCGCCCCGGGAATCGCGTACAGATCTCACCGACTAACCAGCTGCTGGCTCGAAGGAGCCTACAGATAACGGGTGAGCAGTCTGTTGCCTTTCTTGAGGCTCTTACAGCACCTTTCCTCCTTTGAAGTGCTTGATCAGTCGATTTTCCTGAGTCTGAGTCAATAAGCCAACGTTTTATCCACTTTATCTTGTGCAAACGTGGCTTACTAAAGCATTTCTGATTAGATCGCTGACGCCCTATTAGACAATATGTCACTGTTTATTAAAATCTGTGCACACTGTCCTATAGCATAATCTTGAAGTTCCTGCACAGGCAACTGCCAGAGCCGCGCGGTATTAGCCGAGCGGTCTCGGGCGCTGCAGTCATGGACTGTGAGACTGCTCCCAGCGGAGGTTCGAGTCCTCCCTCGGGCATGGGTGTGTGTGTTTGTCCTTAGGATAATTTAGGTTAAGTAGTGTGTAAGCTTAGCGACTGATGACCTTCGCAGTTAAGTCCCATAAGATTTCACAAACATCTGAACATTTGAACAACTCCCAGACTGCTCCTTCGCCGAAAACTATGGTTCTCTTAGGCGATCTGATGGATTCTACACACTATATTGGATAATGTTTCATTACTACTTCCCCTAATAATTCTCGACATTCCGAAAATATATCTGTTCCTTCTGCCTTGTTCGACTACAAGTCTTCCAATGTCTGACTCTGACTCTAATACTACATCCCCTGTGAGCACAAAATGGACACAATTCCTAATTCTATCACATTAGCAAACACTTACTTACTCTAGCACAGGCCCTAAATATATCTTTCCACCTGAGATGTGGTAGAGCTGTTTTAGTTCCTGAATAGAAATTTTCGTAAGACTCTGAGATTGTTTATAAGGGAATTATTGTTTCTTGTGTTTGATAATATGAGGCTGAATTCTGTTTATTGCCGCAGCACGCATTAAAATCATACCACTGATTTGGACCTATTCAATTTAAAGAGTGTCGAAACAACAAATTTCTGAGACTAATAGAGAGACCATGTTTTCCGTTTTCTGTTGTTCCGAAGGGTCGAGAGGAAAATCAGCTCAGCGAGCAGAGACGATCGTGAACAGAGTGGTGTTAAGTTGCTGACGTAGACAGAGCAGGTTTCACACAAAAGTGCGAGCACGGTTTCTGCAACCTTGTAGAATATTGGCGTATGTATATACACTACCTGACAAAAAAGTGAAGCACCCAGAAACGTGGTCGGATGTTAATCTAACTTCATACGCGTAGACACTATCAGCAGGTATGTACATGATTGGAGTGGCAATTCTCTGTGACAGGTTGAAAGGCTAAAGTGCGTTAGGGTTGTACGTGTTGTTACCAGGCCTAGTAGGATATTATAAAGCGTTTGAAGAGCGTCAGGTATTGCGTGATCATAGTGATGGATGCCGAGATGCAACGTGCTCGGGTGAAGAGCGTTGTCACCATTGTAGATCCCTGTTTAGCTGAGTGGTCGGCTCATGTAATATTCAGCTTTGCGGCGCAGTTGGATTCGACAGTGCTCATGGGAATGTGAGGGAAGGCATACTTGTCCCTAAGGTTAGATTCGACTACGTCTGGCCAGCACATGGAAGGAAATTTGGAAATTTGTGGTACGTTCTGTGGGACCAAACTCTGAGGTCATCAGTCCCTAAGCTTACACACTACTTAATCTAACTTCAGCTAACTTAGACTAAGGACAACACACACACCCATACCCTAGGGAGGACTCGAACCTTCGACGGGGGGAAGCTGCGCGAGCCTGAGACCGCATGGCTACCCCGCGAGGCACCTGGGAGGACCACCACATGGTGCATCAAACACGTCGCGATCCATTCTCATCTGCACCTGCCAGCTGAGAACAAATAATGGATTCTCTGCAGCTTTCTGTGTCTTCCTACGCCCTTGTTCAGCGACAAGCAGCAGGTGCGCTTGGGAATTATTGTCCTATGCTTAGGCTGCACGTAACGTCACAACACAAACGACTCGAGCGTTGCCGTGACCGGCAAGTATGGCGTCCATTGCGTTCCGCGATGAATCGCAGTCCTGCACTTACGGAATGACAATCGAAAGCGAGTTTGGCGACGACCTGGGGATAAGTCCCTCTCTGCCAACGTTTTGGAGAGGCACAAGGTATTACTGTTACACTACCGTCGTGGCGAAGCAGAGAATCTAGCTCCCTTGAACCCACGAAGGAAGCATGCGTGGTGGACATCAGAATGTGACAAATTCCATGAAGATAGACACCAAGCATGGTTAAAGTTTCAAACATATAAGACTGAAGAAAATGCCATCAACCTAAAAAATGAAAGAAAAAAATTCACACAAAATATTAGAAGAATCAAGAGACGATTCCATAAAGATATTATAAACTCTATAGAAGGTAAGTATCATAAAACCAATTCCAGAAACTACTATAAAATCTTTGGGAAACAACTACAACAACATGAGGCCACTACACTAATACTGAAAGATGAAGATGGAAGAATGACACATAGTAACAAGGAAAATGCAGAAATCATGGCAAAAGCATTTATCAAACTTCCGAATTGCGAGGAACCCAAAGACCCTTACAAATCAACATAAATACCCCAATTAAAACCAAACCTAACAAACTGGACCTTCCAACTTTCCAAGAAATAGAAAAAATTCGTAAGGACAAAAAAATTATAAGGCATGTGGAGAAGATGAGGTTTTTGTTGAAATGTGGAAATATGCAAGTGACATAGTCAAGACCTCCTTACACATGACTCTAATAAAAATTTGGGTAACAGAACGATTCCCCAAACATTGGACTACAGCTATCATCCACCCACTACGCAAAAAGGGAGATAAGAGCAACCCAGACAACTACAAAGGAATCTCTCTCCTAGATTGCACATACAAAATTATGAAAGAATCAAGGAGCAATTAGAACACTATAATTTTCTAACAAATTTACTCTTTTTAGTTTTACAAAATGAATAAATCCCTTCATTCCCTTGTTGTCCATTCTTAGTTGTAACACAGTGGTGATAACACTATCACCATAGTGTTACAACTAAAAATGGACTGTTTCAGTAGACTTTTTACACTTGTAACAGTAAAAATCATTGTGATAGTTGATTTCTATAGAATATAATAATTAAAATTTAAATTATTTCACCAAATATAATTAACTTTATGTTAATTGGATTAGTTTTAACAGAATCTCTTAGCCTTATTGTCAGAAACCTTGATTTATTTACTATTATTGACTGATTAGTGGAGAGTTATTTCATAAAAAGTATCAAAAAACTTATGGAATTTAAAAATCATTAAAAGATTATTCTTTATTTATATATCGACCTGTGCTCGAAATTGTGAATGTTTTGATTCCCCTCCAATCATAAATTTGATTTCAATACTTTACCATAAACTTTACCTTTAAGATTACTTAATTCATGCAAGTATGGAGTTAAATCTGTTTTTGAGAAACAATCTGAAGACTTTTGTTAGTAAAGTAATTTGATAGATTGATTTTTAGTAAGTTCATTAAACTTTTTGTTAAGATCCATTATATTAACACTATTATTCAACTGTATTAAAATATTTGTGCATCCAGATTTCATTGCAAGATTAACTATTCCGTTTTATAAGTATGATTAGTTCATTCAATGATCCATTTAATCCATTTACCAATGTCCTTGTTGTAAGATCAATATAAATTTCACTAAATAAAAAATAATAGCTATTTATTTTTGGAATTGCTCGAATGGACCATTTAATTTGGGAGTTACTGATGACTGAGAACTTTGGATGAACTTAATTTGTTTTTGTAATGGCTGTAATGTAGTTTTATTTCATCTGTTATGGCTGATTTTTTAAACTTTTGCTTGTGACAACTCTGATGAATGTTTTATTTTTTAATTTTCTGATCATTGAATATTTTTGATTTTTGACTGAAAAACTTCGATTTTTTATATATAATCTTCAAATTTTGAAGGTAAATAATTTTTTTATTTTTGGTTCAAGTGATTGGAAACTTTACTTTCTTTTCTAATTCGCCATATAGTAGCATATAACCTTTTTCCAAATACATCCATTTATTAAATTTTAAAGATCTTTAAACTCCATTAGCTAACTATTTTGTTTGGTATATTTTCTCATAATCAATCAGAAACAAATTTTATATCTTTCTTTTCATAATTAGTAATCCAGTGAATACCAACATGGTCAGATGTATCTAAATATTCTAATCCACTTTCTAAATTTTTTGGTTTTAACAGATAATTTAAGTCATAAAGAAACGACAGAAATCGGTAAATTTTTGATGGTTAACTAATTCTTCAATGTAAAAATTAGATAAAGGTTTATGAATTTTTTTATTTTACTTTCAAATATTACTTTACTTTTTTCAATCTTTTCCTTTATTTTATATTACTGGATTGTGTCTTATTTGTTCTCCTTTTTTTTCTGGAACTGATTTTCGTATTGCAGCTGCACCGCCATCTAATGAACCAATTGCACCTAGGTGAAACCAGCAAAAATAATCCTTTGTGTTTTGTTTGGTTCTTTTTAATGAAACATTCAATAAGTTTTCTACAATGGGAATAACAAATGTAATGAGGAAATTCCTATCATTGTTTAATGTTATTTTCCTTTTCTTGTGCATCAGTTAAAAAAATAACAGTACCATCCAACATTACCTTGTTCACCATTAACAAATTGTGGTTTAATTTTACCATTTGGATGTTTATTATAATCAAAACTGAAGCTGTTCATTTACTTAGATAAGATTTCAATAAATAATTTTTATATAAAATCATCCCTTACCATAATTATTTAAACATAATTATCGTTATCTACACATTATTTCTGTAACTGCTGTTATGGTAATTTTCCACGAATTTAAGAGATGTTTGACTACATTCTTTGTTCGCCATTAATTGAAGTACTTTATCTGCGATGAGTCTTATTTCTAAATATTTCTTATCTCTGTAAAGACTCTCCTCTAAATAACCTTTATTCTAATTCTCTTCCAGGAGCATATCAGTTATAAACAGGAAGATGAATTTCAAAGGGTGATCTGTTAATCACAGTGTTTTCGATATATTATCCAAAATGAGTTTGGTAAATTATTCAAATACCTTATTAAATATAGAATTTTTTCGGATTATTCATAATAAAATTACTAAATTTATTTGTTAACAATCGAATTATCCTACTGTTACATTATGATAATGTTTTATATCCAGATAATTCTTCAACATGAATTACTGTTCGTCGACATTATTAAATTGTGAACCTCATTCATCCAACTATAATCGATCAGTCTCTCTGAATATTTTTAGTTAAATATTCACTATCTGTTTGAAATGAATCATTAAAGTTTCGTTTTGGAGAAGTAGGAAAAGGCCTTTAACAATTGTTATTACGAAATTATTTTATTTATTTCCCTTACTTGACTTTATATTAATTGGATTACTTTCTTTATAGAAATTTAGAATTTGAGTCGAATAAAACTGTAGCATAGTTTTGTAATTCAGCACTCTAATTTGAGTACTACATCATCCATAGTAACCCTTTCTTAGATAACAGACTCATTAACACAGGTTTACATTAATTTTACCTTATATTTTTACCATATATTTATAAATTCATGGTGTTTTGGTTCATCTAAGCTTCTACAATAAATGTACAAATGATTAACTTTATTCCAATTTAACCATCCAGGGCCTAAAATATAGTTATCAATCATTAGTGTTGTTTTTCCAAATCCACTTGGTCCTATTAATGAATATCAAATAGAATTTGGCAACAGTTGACCATGTTTATTATTTAATGTCTTTTGAGGAATTTAAATATTTCGTTCCCATTCTGTCATTTATTTACATTAGTTTTAGTAATTTGAATGGGTAGATTGTTTCAACTGAGTGGTAGGTCATCTGTTCTAAAAGTAGGTTAACAGTTCCAGTAAGAGAAACTTATATAAATGACTTACTAGTTGGATTTTATTGAATTTCTTAACTCCAAATATTACGTCGAAACTAATAAAATATACACTAATGAAGACATGATAGAAATTCTTATTTGTCAATATAAAATGAAAACTTTGTACATTTGGAAAACCTAATATACACATTGTATAAGATAATATATTTCTGACAGAGTTACTATTGAAAGTTAAATTATTTTTGGATTAAGAATACTGTTGGACAGATTTTAAGATTTAATAATGAAATTAGTGTAGGTAATGAAGGGTTTGTTACTAATGATGAACCTAAAATTATTTGTTATGAAATAATAAACATAGATTTTAAACTAGGTGATGGTGGGTTTGTTAAACATACTGGTCATTTTCATTGAGAAAGTATACTTCTTTATTTAAACCAAATATCTAATTTTGAGGACCAGTAATTCCTGAACCCAAACATCCTATAAATATTTCAGTTTTTAATACTACTCAGAATTTAGAAATAACTGTAAGTGAGGAAAATAATAATTTGATGATCTTCAGTGGTGCTTGTAACAGTAATTTTAAATATGTAATAATAAACTTTTTCTAAATAAATAAAAAACAGAATCGAGAGTTGTCATTTTTACTCATTTCCTGTTAATGAGAAAACGAAAAAATTACTTAACTAGTCAAAACAAGGAAACAGAAAATAATATTATTACTAGTGATGGTTGCATTCATCCTAATTATTATCAACCTTATATGACATTTGATGTTACTGACACAGATGGAATCGCGCTTTTTTAGCATGTGATGATAAATTAAATTTTAAACTAATTCATAAATTTGTGTTTAATGTAATACGATTAGAAAAAGGAAACAATAATTTGTCTAGAATATTTATTACTTCACCAACTCTTATTCAATTAACTTCATCCCTATCAAATGAATTACCTATGAAAGGTTGTATTTTTAACAATGGTTAAATTGAAAACAAACCAAATGAAGAACTTACTTCAATTGAATTATTTGGAGGATCATTAAGGCTTGTAAAGAGATAATTTGGTAAGAAAATTTAACAGAAATTTTCACCTGAAGTTAACAAACGATCAAGAGGATTCCATTCTTAGATGCATTGGTAGCAGTGATAAAAGAACATTTCCAACAGAAAGTAAAATTGTTATTAAAAGTATGGAAATTCGTGTTCCCTTGTTAAATATAAACCAGAATATTCAATTTAACAACATTAAGAAATTTTGAAAAATCCAAAAGTTCCAGTTTCTTTTTTGGAACAGCAAACAGTTGAAATTGCTGGTTTAGATGAAAAAAGAAATTTTGAACTAGATATTACTAATTGTCATGATTATGCTAAATTTGATACACCTTATTTTAGTTTAATTTTTTTTCCAGAGTGATCATAAAAACATCACTTACGTGATTCTTCTTTATTTGACCACATTAGTGTACAAAGAATTTATATAAAAAGTGGTAGAAAAGAAATGTTTCCTAAAGAATTAAGGTATCTTGATGCATGAACAAATTTTTAAAAGCTTACAATACTTTTAGACATTTTAAAAGAATAACACAAATAACAATATAAATGTAATTCTATTCATTTTATTCTAAATTATCCTCCTTCTGGAATAAATATGATAACAATTAAATTATGTATCTTTTTAAATGAAAGCATACTAATTGTTGCATTTGCACATAGAAGTATATATGGTAAAAATTATACTTATCATCCACAACAGAGAATATGTACTGAAAATTTTATTATATAAATGTATAAAATATTAGAAAGAGTTATAGAAGTGTTAAGTTCATGTTTACATTTTCTTTTGCAGTATTTTCAGAAAAATAAAGGAAAATAAAAACAGAAAAATTTGGATTTAAAAAAAAAGTTAAAAACTTTATCATGTGTTTAATAATCTACAAAGTGAACTTAACAGTTATAATATGCTGAAGTGTTCAGTAGACAAACAGAACTGAATTAAAAGATCATAGAAGATTTCAAAATCTTTAATTTTGGTAACTAAATATGGTAAAAAAGTTTTATTAATTTTAGATGATAAATATAAAATAAGCTAAATAAATATCACTCAGTTTATTCATTTGAATTTGGATGAATTTTAGCTTTTTTGTGGGTTTTTTATGTTTCTAACTTGAC
Organism: Schistocerca nitens; assembly: GCF_023898315.1. Classification (NCBI taxonomy): domain Eukaryota; kingdom Metazoa; phylum Arthropoda; class Insecta; order Orthoptera; family Acrididae; genus Schistocerca; species Schistocerca nitens. The sequence continues at coordinate 896,918,069 of NC_064614.1, forward strand.
ACAAGTTGAGTAAATTTAGTTGCTCAATATTGAATTTTAATTAAATAAATAATTTTTAATAGTATGGAATTATCTTTTGTAGGTGTAGATAAATTTTTGAATGGGGCATATAGTAAAACTAAAATCTTGGTTTTATATCAGTGGTAAAGACAAATACGTCCTTTGGTCCAGAAACCCCATATATGCACTACTGCCATCTAATAACATCTACACCTGGAATTACTCATCATAAACATCAGACTTTTGGTGCAGTATTGAAGGACACTTCCTACATGATTTTTACATTTCACTTGTCAGAGTCATTACACATTTGTTATAGCTTACTGTGCTACTCGGATCCAATCGCCACCAGTGAAATGATTGGCTCTTATCACCACCCATCATTATCTCCTCTGAACAATGAGTTACTGTCCCACCGTGGTTGAAGCTATTTCATTGTCCGAATTTTCTCATCTGTAACATGGAAATGTAGTTGTGCTTGTGGAAAACAATTTTTCTTGTTTTACTAGTATATATTGTTGAGTGGTACTTAAGTAAATAAATTAGTGAAATCAAAGTGAACTAGAAATTAGAATATAAATGAAAAACTTGGTTTAGTTTAGAGAGTTACATACTCGCAAACAGCGGGCCGAACAGCAGAACAGAAGAAACAATGACCATGAAGTCAGCAACTTCCACATAAGCGGGCGCTGTCGATTCAGCCGTCAGGGCATCGCCCGACCGGCTCACGTGTTTCTCAGTTGTCGTATGTGAGCAAAGGCCCTCGCCTACATCCCAAGAGCCAATGACCGACGTTAAGAAGATTCTTCGAGAAGCTTTTCAACGTGACAGAAGAGGCAATGACCGGCTCACGTGTTTCTCAGTCGTCACATGTGATCAAAGGCCCTCACCTACATTCCAAGAGCCAACGACCGACGTTAAGAAGATTCTTCGAGAAGCTTTTCAACGTGACAGACGAGGCAATGACCGTGAAGTCGTTCACCTCCAGTAAACTGAAGTGAATAAATACGCGAGACGCAGTGGGCCAGAGGGATGAAGTCAGATGAAGACGGAGACGGAGACGAAGACGGAGACGGAGAGAAGAGACGAAGAAGACGAAGAAGTTTTCAGTCAGTTTCGGTGCTGAAGACCGTCATGCAAGAAGAGACTGCATCATGCACAGACGCACCAAGTCCGCCGCTGTAATGGAATAGCAAACAGCAGCCGCAGCGCCAGAAGACAGAAGTTAAAAGGTATTTGAAGTCTGGTTTTTACATACCCGGGTGACTCGTGAGGACGGGAAGGAGACGGCCTCACATCAGTAGTCACCTGTGAGCTGGGATGAAGACCTGACAGCCGAAGACTGGCAAGCGGGAGTCCGTGGTTCGAGTCTGGGACACTGGCCTTCCCCCGCCGCGCCGCTCCGCTGGTCGACGCACAACACACGCGGCCGCATAGAGAAGAGAAACACTGGGACGCCACACCCAAGGTATCATCCGATGCACGACTTCGCTCGCAATAATTAAACGGGCCACCTCGCGCTGCGCTTCGCCAGTCAGCTGGGCGAAACAGCGACACGAGATACACACCGCTACGCGTAATCAGACGCCGCCGCCGCCGCCGCCACCGCCGCTGCCGCAGCAGAAGACTTCACAAACGACACAGCTGCCGCTCTCCGAACCAGAACATCCCGTAAGATACAGTTGTACAAATCTTCAATAAAAGTTATCTTATGTAAAAATGATGTTTCATTCGACCTCATACCCGAGCCAAGGAAGAACCCACCCTGCCCACATGTTGTTAAGAGAGAAAAGTTAATTTATTTAATATTTTCACCCTGACAGAATGCTTTAGAATGCTCATCCTGACAATTGACTTGCATCAAAAGAGAAAACCCAGTTACATTTAGTGACAGAAGTGTCACATTTAGTAACACAACTGTTACATTTCGTATCAGAAGTCGTTATAGTTGTTACATTTGGTGTCAGAGAAAAAACCCTTGGCTCAATATGAGGTGTGAATGACAGTCAATAAAGGTCCACAGTTAGTATTGTTTAATGTGTGAAACGATAGAGGTTTGCATAGCAGTCGTAATATTTTCTTTATTTAGAAGTGTATTTTCTCTCATAATTTTAAGAGTTTGTCGAAAATATTTAAACATCTTTTTTATTCAGTGTGGTAAGATTGTGTAACTAATAGTTGTAAAATGATGACACGAAATCGTACAAAGTCAGAGTCAGCACCACAAGCGGTTTCTACTGATGAAGCTATTCAGAGCTTAGTTAATCAAATAGCACAGCTTAAAAGTGATAATAATGCATTATTTAAACAGTTGAGTGAGGTTAGGCAAACCAGTTCAATCCCTCCCACCCTAGATTCCTCAGCAGCAGCCTTAGTAACTCCTTTTTCAGGTAAACCTGGCGACGACATAACAGCCTTTTTTGATGATTTAGTAGCAGCTGCAAAGTTAGGATCATGGTCAGATGAACAGCTCTTACAGATGACAAAGTTAAGATTGACAGGAGAGGCTAAAGCACATGTATTATACCATGAAGAATTACGGAATGCTCCATCATTTGAGGAATTGAAGAAAGGATTGCTTACACGTTTTCAAAAACAGAACAGCTGTAGATTTTATAGGGAACAGTTAAACACTATCACTCAGAGGCAAAACGAGTCGTTAGAAAGTTTTGTAGATAGGATTAGAAAAGTTAATATTAACACCTATCAGTTGACAACTAGTGATGAAGCAAATAAAGTTATTTTACAAGAGGCAGAAAATAGAGCTCTGGATACATTTTTACGTGGGTTACCTCCTGAAACGTCCCGTCGTGTCAGGACAGAGTTTCCTAAAAATTTAGCAGAAGCTGTATCTGTGGCGACAGCTTTTGAAGAAATTGACATTGCCACCAGATACAAGGAGAAGCGAAATATATTTTCAGCAGGAGTACGATGTTTTAGGTGCGATCGACAGGGACATATAGCAAAAAACTGCAGACAACCTCAATGCACTAATTGTCAAAGAATAGGTCACACATTCAAGGAATGCAGGTCTAAGAAAGTTTTTCGAAATAGAAATCAGTTAAACTCAAACGGGAATGCCGGAGCCGCCGCCAGGCGTTCCCAATAAAATTTCATGCCATTAAGGCGAATGTGAAGGCGGAATGCTGGTTATCTGCTACCATACAGGATAAAGAGGCAAGGATACTAGTGGATACAGGCGCAAACGTATCAATAGTAAGTAATGAATGTATTGGAGAAAAGAAATATGACCCTCCAAGGTATAGATTGAGTGGAGTAGGAGGAGGTAGAGTGGAGTCATTAGGATGTACATCATTGATTTTCTATATTCACGGTGTACAATTTCAAGAAGATGTAGAAGTGGTAACAAAAGTAACTGACGGGTACGACGTGATCCTAGGGTTGGATTTCCTGAATAAACATCACGCTAAAATCGACCTCAGACAGCAAACTGTAGAACTTAGCGGAATAGTGTTTCAGCTAGGTGACACCGCTGCAAAGGGCCCTCTGCCGCAAGATTTCCCTAACCGGAAGGCGAAATCAACTATACTGCGTGCAACGTCCTTGAAGGTTGATTCGCGGGATCAGATACCATCTGGCTCAGGAAAACTTTTCTGGATGACAGTTGACCCCGAAGTACCTACAGATACAGTGTGTCTAATAGAGCCTTTAGAGGAAAATGAGGAATTAGATGTATCACATTGTTTTGTACGTAGAAGTGTTGTACGGGTTCAAGACGTTGAGGGCGAAAGAAAAGTACCGGTACATATTGACAATTTCGGAGTGGAGGACAAAGAGTTGCATAAGGGAATATTAGTAGCTACAGTCAGCACTTTTGAAGAAGAAGATTTCATTTGGTCAGATATTAATGATGGTCAGAAACCAGACGCCTATAAAACCGCATTACGCCAGAAGATTCAGCATTTGCAAGGAAAGGATAGAGACACGATAGAAGCAGTTTTAGTTGAGTTTGAAGATTTATTTAATGCAGAAGGTCCACTGCCAGCAACAGATATCACACAGCATAGGATCCCAACAGGAAATAGCCCCCCAGTTTATAGGAAGCCTTATAGAGTTGCGCATCACTTACAGCCAGTACTGGATGAATTTATAGAACAGCATCTAAAAGATGGAATTATAGAATATTCTGATTCGCCTTATAATTCAAATATCGTAATTATTCCAAAGAAGTCTCCCGACGGTACGAAACGATATAGATTTTGTTGTGACTACAGACACCTTAACAAACAAACTATCTCAGATGTTTATCCTCTTCCAAACATTACAGATATCATTGACAGTTTGGGTAACAGTAAATACTTTTCAACAATCGATCTACGTAGCGGATATCATCAATTGGAAGTTGCACCTGAAGATAGGCATAAAACAGCATTTTCTACCCCTGGAGGCCATTGGCAATTTAAAAGAATGCCTTTCGGTTTGAAAAATGCACCAGCAACTTTTCAAAGACTACTCGATGGAGTATTGCGAGGACTCAAAACTCAGCAATGTTGTGTATATCTAGACGATATTATTGTATTCTCCAAAGACATTAATGAACATGCTGTGCGTCTGCGTAATGTTTTTCAGAGACTTAGAAAAGCTAAATTAACATTAAACATGGAAAAATGTAGTTTTGCATTGACAGAGGTTACATACCTTGGGCATGTCATTAGTGAAAAAGGAATTAAAACAGATCCTCGATTAATTTCGGCAGTTAAGGACTTCCCAACACCACAACGCGTTAAGGAAGTACAAAGTTTCATTGGTCTCGCATCGTACTACCGGAAATATGTTCAAAATTTCGCTGAAATTGCCCGACCCTTAACCCAATTATTGAAAAAGGGTGCAAAGTTTCATTGGTCTGAAGATTGTGAATCAGCATTTCAAACCCTTAAAGATAAGTTAACACACAGTCCAGTATTAGCCTACCCAGATTATAATAAAGAATTTATTTTATCCTGTGACGCAAGTGGTCATTCAGTAGGAGTTGTTTTGAGTCAGAATATTAATGGCGCGGAACACCCCATAGCCTACGCTTCGAGACAACTAACAACAGCAGAAAGAAATTATTCCACAACGGAGAAAGAATTGTTAAGTGTTATTTATGGTATCAAATACTTTAAATGCTACTTGTATGGTAGGAAATTCAAGGTCATTACAGACCACGCAGCTTTAAAATGGTTGCTTGGATTAAAGGATCCATCTAGTCGTCTTACCCGTTGGGCCCTATGTCTTTCCGAAATGGATTTCGAAGTTATTCATAAACCAGGCAAAAAACACACGAATGCAGATTGCCTAAGTCGGAAAATAGCACTTTTGGAAGCAACAGGCCGAGATACTGAGGACTGGAGAAAGGCACAAGATGAGGATACAGAATGCAAAAAATTCGCAACTCAAAAACAATTTTGCTTTGAAGATGGTGTGTTATGCCGTAAAACAAAACTTGGACCGCGAATTGTTGTTCCCCAACACCTTAGACAAGAAATAATGGCAGAGGCCCACGATCATATCCTTGCAGGACACGGTGGACAGCGGACAACCGAAAGACGTGTAGCAGAGCGATTTTGGTGGCAAACCAGAAAGCAGGATGTTGCGCAGTACGTTCGTAATTGCATTGCGTGCGCACAACGAGCTGAACTTTCTCGTTCAAAAATGCCCTTACAGAGGCTCCCTGAGGCTTCATGTCCATATCAAATCTGTGGAATCGATCTCTACGGGCCATTTCATAAAACACCTGCTGGTAATAAGTATGTCCTTACAATTATAGATCATTTTTCACGCTATCTAGCTATGGTGAGTCTCCCAGATCAGCAAGCAAATACAGTTGCCCAAGCTTTAGTTAACAACTGGATACTTAAATTTGGAGTACCTGAAGCTATTATCACAGATCAGGGATCTAATTTTATGTCTGAGCTAATGAAACAGCTATGCCACTTACTAAAAATACGTAAATTACGCACAACTCCGTTACACCCTCAGTGCAACGGGCGCACAGAAAGAGTTCATCGGACAATTGGCAAGATGCTGAGTTATTATATTAACGAACAACATTCTAATTGGGATACGTATTTACCAATAATCGTGTCGGTATACAACGCCAAAACGCATGAAGCAACTGGCATGTCACCTTATGAAGTGGTCTATGGGAGAAAAATGCCGTCCCCTTTTGATGTAATCAGGCAGAAAAACGGAAAAGTCGGAGAAACAGTAAGAGATTTCAGTCGAATGATGAAGGATGTATGGAAAAAGGTTCAAAAATCTAATACAAAGGCTTTGGAACGACAGGAAAGATTAGGTAATACCCAAGCTAAATATCCAAATTACAAAATCGGTCAGTGGGTTATGCTTTCGACTCCTTACATTGCTAAAGGAAAAACGAAGAAATTTGTAACAAACTACAGAGGTCCTTATCAAATTATTGAGATCACATCACCAGTCAACGTTAAATTGCAACTGCCCACCCGAACTACCATTGTCCATGCAAGTCGATTAAAACCTTTTAAGGGCGCTCCAGATGTAATTCCTTCAACAATAGTGTCTGCTTTTCCGAAGGGTGGAGGAAGTCCCCGTAAAGGAAAAAGAGTGGCCACGCCAGCACAACATACAGACATGGCACCATACAATCTTCGACCAAGAGTACGAATGTCCTAGTTGAATCTTAGTAGACTGTAGTATACATATGTAAATAATTAATAAATGATAATGGTTTATTTTTTAAGAAAGAAAAGTTGAACGTAGAAACATGTAGATCTTGTAGTTAACAATGTATTCCTTCATTTCTTTGTTTTTGTTTTTACTAGGTTGGTAGGTTCATAACCATGTTGTTTGCTTTTTTCAGAAAACGCCATGCAAGCATTTCCTACATAAAACCTATCCTACGTCAATGACTCCCTTGACAGTTCCCTTCTGAAGCCATTAGATATGTTCATAAACTCACAGCAAGGCAAAATTGATGGCAATGTTATGATGCTACATGTTTTAAAGTTAAAAAGTGAAAACAAAAGTAAAAGTATAAATTTAGGAACGGGTATATCTGGAACCTTTGTGTTGGTGTTTCTACTTTGTACAGTTTTCTTTTATCTAAGACGAAAAAATAAGCCAAATAATAATATACCACTTCATCAAATACCTGTTCATTGGATACCACACTCTTAACTGGTGTACTTCAGTGGTTACTTTTCAGCACTAGTGTATTAATTTTGTTTATTGTACTTCATTCTTTATTAAACAGTTTCATGTTAAAATAAACAATACTGTAGAATAGATATTCTTGCATTAGTATAGGGTACATTAAACAGGTGTTGCTATGTTACTTTCTAAGTGAATAATCTATTTTTGTTCATTCATTGTCATAAAGATTTGTTACACTTATTACAACCATTTATGTGTGAACTATGTGATTTATGACCGTACAGTGCTTTAGTAAAGTGGTAAAGTATTTTCAACATACTTAATGTGAAGCGTGTGTAATTTTCTAAGTCGAGAGTTTTCAATGCTTGTGCTCTTGCCTTGTGAAGAGTGGAGGAATGTTGAGTGGTAAATTCGAGGGCGAATTCCTCCGAAGGGTGGAGGAATGTTGAGTGGTACTTAAGTAAATAAATTAGTGAAATCAAAGTGAACTAGAAATTAGAATATAAATGAAAAACTTGGTTTAGTTTAGAGAGTTACATACTCGCAAACAGCGGGCCGAACAGCAGAACAGAAGAAACAATGACCATGAAGTCAGCAACTTCCACATAAGCGGGCGCTGTCGATTCAGCCGTCAGGGCATCGCCCGACCGGCTCACGTGTTTCTCAGTTGTCGTATGTGAGCAAAGGCCCTCGCCTACATCCCAAGAGCCAATGACCGACGTTAAGAAGATTCTTCGAGAAGCTTTTCAACGTGACAGAAGAGGCAATGACCGGCTCACGTGTTTCTCAGTCGTCACATGTGATCAAAGGCCCTCACCTACATTCCAAGAGCCAACGACCGACGTTAAGAAGATTCTTCGAGAAGCTTTTCAACGTGACAGACGAGGCAATGACCGTGAAGTCGTTCACCTCCAGTAAACTGAAGTGAATAAATACGCGAGACGCAGTGGGCCAGAGGGATGAAGTCAGATGAAGACGGAGACGGAGACGAAGACGGAGACGGAGAGAAGAGACGAAGAAGACGAAGAAGTTTTCAGTCAGTTTCGGTGCTGAAGACCGTCATGCAAGAAGAGACTGCATCATGCACAGACGCACCAAGTCCGCCGCTGTAATGGAATAGCAAACAGCAGCCGCAGCGCCAGAAGACAGAAGTTAAAAGGTATTTGAAGTCTGGTTTTTACATACCCGGGTGACTCGTGAGGACGGGAAGGAGACGGCCTCACATCAGTAGTCACCTGTGAGCTGGGATGAAGACCTGACAGCCGAAGACTGGCAAGCGGGAGTCCGTGGTTCGAGTCCGGGACACTGGCCTTCCCCCGCCGCGCCGCTCCGCTGGTCGACGCACAACACACGCGGCCGCATAGAGAAGAGAAACACTGGGACGCCACACCCAAGGTATCATCCGATGCACGACTTCGCTCGCAATAATTAAACGGGCCACCTCGCGCTGCGCTTCGCCAGTCAGCTGGGCGAAACAGCGACACGAGATACACACCGCTACGCGTAATCAGACGCCGCCGCCGCCGCCGCCACCGCCGCTGCCGCAGCAGAAGACTTCACAAACGACACAGCTGCCGCTCTCCGAACCAGAACATCCCGTAAGATACAGTTGTACAAATCTTCAATAAAAGTTATCTTATGTAAAAATGATGTTTCATTCGACCTCATACCCGAGCCAAGGAAGAACCCACCCTGCCCACATGTTGTTAAGAGAGAAAAGTTAATTTATTTAATATTTTCACCCTGACAGAATGCTTTAGAATGCTCATCCTGACAATTGACTTGCATCAAAAGAGAAAACCCAGTTACATTTAGTGACAGAAGTGTCACATTTAGTAACACAACTGTTACATTTCGTATCAGAAGTCGTTATAGTTGTTACATTATAATTCAGAGAAGTTTCTCCATCTTCATAGAGTTTTATTTAATATCTGATAAAAATATATAAAGAATACATGCATTATTATATTTACCACTTTTTGAGATTACAATACTTACATTACTAAAATGATTGACAGAAGTATTAATACGAACATTACATATATACATATACACACACACACACACACACACACACACACACACACACACACACACACACACACACACACACACACATATATATATATATATATATATATATATATATATATATATATATATATATATATATATATATATATATATACAGGGTGAGTCACCTAACGTTACTGCTGGATATAGTTCGTAAACCGCATCAAATACTGACGAATCGATTCCACAGACCGAGCGTGAGGAGAGGGGCTAGTGTCTGTGGAATCGATTCGTCAGTATTTGATGTGGTTTATGAAATATATCCAGCAGTAATGTTAGGTGACTCACCCTGTATATATATGTATATGTATATGTATATATGTAATGACATGTTACTGTTTACAAGTCTTTTGCGTATTTGCAGCACAGTTAGTAATTATTCCCTTCCAGTGTCTCATCTGTAGCTGATGAGCATTTATCACAGTTTTTAGCATAATTCCTCACTAATTTTGGCCTAATAAGATAGATAGATTTTTTAGCTTTAGTTTTCACCTTTAATATTATTTTATGTCATTTTGTAAAAAGATTCATGTTTTACACTTTGACTAGAAATTTTTTGGTTTAATTCATTCTTTCGAAAAATGCATTTAAATGTATGCTGATTGTGATTAGGCGTTTTGATATATTGATAGGGGAGTGGGAGCAGACTATGTGTGTAGTTATTAGTTTTAGATATTGCATTATCATTCTTCTTGAGTGGAACTTCCTGACATGTAATGTTCCACTGTTTGTGTGATGTTCGACAGTTCGGCCATCTTTTGGCACTGAATATAACATGAATTACATTGATTGTTTTATTAAAGAACATATTTTCATATAATAATAAATGTTAATGACAAAGACCTTATGTCAGAATTGATTGAGAATTATAAAACTGGATTAAGTGAACACACAGTTTTGATAGTTTTAGTTTATTGAGGTATACTAACTGTTAGGAAAGTTGTATTAATTTTAATACGAAAAAATTAATTGTAAATTTAGTATAATTGTCTAAGAAAAGTTCACTAGAGTAATTACATCATCATGCAATTGAATAGTTTTTCAAATTGTTTGAATAAATTCGACAACAAACAGTATCCAAAGTTTATTTTAATTTATAGAATAATTTTATTAAATTAAGTTACAAACAATTCTTAAAAACTTATTCACATTGGTATCTCTATTTCTAATATTATATCTATGTTTCTGAAGATATTTAAATTATGTTTGAAGAACATATTAATGATAGTTATAATAATTTAATTTAAAAATTGCAGAAATAGGACTTAATTTACATGAGTTAATTAAGAAACAACATGTGGTAATAATCTAGATATTTGGTCATTTCTTCCATATACAATTTGCATAGTGCCATATTATATTTTATCTGTGATTTTTGTGTAATTATTCTTAATTTTATTAGATCCTTCACATTATGTATATGATCTTCCTAGGAATTTTTTCCATTTTTATATTTACTTTGTTCACAAATATTTTGTAATACCCTCTTAATATCTTGTATTCTATAGTTTCTGCTAAAGACATTATGGATTCATAACTAAAGAAAGTAATCCTGGTTCGTTTATGAAATTTGTATATGAAAGTAGCTGTAATTGTTAAGTACCTCTGAAACTTTAAATTTTCTATTATTTTTACTTTGAAGATTATCGTTTATAGCTTTCCCAGATTTCGAATATTTCAAAATATTAGTAATATCTCCTGCTTTAAATCATGGGTTATTGTTTTCATCAATAATCATTGACAAATCTTTAACATATTGCAGCGTGTCAGCAACTGTGAAATGTACAACAATTAAACAATTTTTTCAGCCTTCAGTTGCAAGGTAATTTTATTCGTTTACCTAGGTTTCGATTCCAGTAATGGAATCTTCTTCAGAACCTATAAATTAAACCACATACAGACATATGTTACTACTACAATGCATTATCAGTCTAATGTTGAATATTAAAGAAATTGGGATACTTACAAAAATTAAATTATTTTGTGAGCCAAACTCTGGCCATGTCACAGATTAGAAATTAACATTAACGACGCATAATCATAAGCTTATGTCAGTCAAAATTAACACCATTGAGGCGAACGTGGACGCTACGCCGGCCAGAAATAAGGACCACACGTAAGCGGCTCGAAAACTAGGCGTTGTGAGCCGTTACGCGGCGAGGCTGGCCGCGGCCAAGCGCATGCGCAAGCGCAGGGGCGAGAGACAACTGTCTCAAAATTACTTAGAGCAACTATACATATAAACAAAATGTGACTGAAAGCCGTCCTAAATTGGACAAACCTATCTATTAGTATAGCAACATTAAACAATTTTTTTTATATATAACGTAGTACAAAGATACACATGTACAATTGATATTTTGTAATACTCTCTCAATATCTGGTATTCTATAATTTCTGCTGAAGACATTACGGATTCATAACTAAAGAATGTAATCCTGGTTCATTTATGAAATTTGTATATGAAAGTAGCTGTAATTGTTAAGTACCTCTGAATTAATTGCAGAAATAGGACTTAATTTACGTGAGTTAATTAAGAATTATTCTTCTGAGGGTAAATCCTTGTGAAAATTATTTAATTTTTTTATATTTTAAATCTACTTCTAAAATGTAGTCATATTTATTGTCATGTGATATTTTAAGTTGCTCAGTACATACATATATGTATTTCTCAGTATATATATATATATATATATATATATATATATATATATATATATATATATATATAATTTTAATTTTTTAAGTGTTATTTTATAAGTTTTATTTTATAATGACCAATGTGGTAACTTAGTTATTCCTTCTTGTAATATAATTTGTTAACCAACATCATAACTTATAACAACTATTACATTCTACTGTATACAATTTGTGTTTGAATTGTCTAATTAAATTCATTTTTCTATATTGTTTTATTTTGTGAACATTCATTTATAATCATAAAAATTATGTTCATTTTTAACCACTGAAAATTTTGTATATTCAATTTCATCTGGTCTGCAAGCATACATTTTTGGTCTCAAACTATCGTTTTCTAACATAGTTTCTCCACAATATTCATCTTTCAATTTTCTTAAGACTTTTTTTTCCCATTGCGAAATTGGATAAATATAATGTTATGAATAACACTAACTCAAATTCGTTCATCACAGATTACATACTTCAAAAAAACCTTTGGTTATTATATTGTTAATAACAGGAACCGTATACAGACACCACAAATAAATATTTCCAGTTTTTTTTCATTTCATTACCTTGCAATGAAAACTGAACATTTTTATTTTTGAAATATTTAGAATACTCATTCCAGTGTAAATAGGTTTATTGAATTTTACTACTTTCTCATATGACCTGTTACCAGATTTTCTGAAAATGCACTACAATGTTTATAATTTCGTTTTAAAATATGTTCTATATATTGCCATGGATTTTTCAGTAATTATTAGTCTGTTTGTAACATTTACCATCAGTTCACTTAGAATCAGTCATTAGTCTATAAAAATCTTTTTAAATTCACTATCTGCACTTGGTCTCATTCTTGTGTTAAAATCAATGTATTTTTCAACCATTGTGATTGTTCAAATGATAAGATTCCATGAATTTTCATTGATAATATTTCTATAATGTAAAAATTTTTTCTTTATTACATAATTGTTAGCAAACAATTTTTACTGCCTTCTTCTTCTAAGGGTAAATCCTTGTGAAAATTATTTAATTTTTTGATATTTTAAATCTACTTCTAAAATGTAGTCATATTTATTATCATGTGATATTTTAAGTTTATTCACCTATCTGTTCTAATCTCCATATTCAAAGATGAAATTCATTTTACATTCTTAACATTGCCCCCTTCTCTTTTAAGTTCTGTGAAACGCATTATGACTGTTGTCAATGCTGAATTTGTTCTTCCAGCAACTGTTTATATCTTTAATTTTTTCTCATTTTTCTTGCAGTCATTCTGCTTTAGCTCTGTTCCACTCCCTATAGATTTTATTTATTCCATTCTTTTCCTTCTTTTGTCCATCAAATAACTTCCTCTATTACACATCAACTTTACAATTATCTATACTGTGACAGTATTTTTCTACCAAACTATTGCAATTGTACTATATAGAGACGAGAAATTCTCGTCAAAGGAACTACCTACTGTCGGATTCGCTACAGCAGTATCTGCTTCATTTTCGTACACACAATCATTCCTCAGTACATTTGCTGTTATGTTGTTTTTTTATGACGAATTGCTTAAATACAACAATAATTGTCATAACTGTCAATACATCTGAATAACTGTCCTCGGTAAACCATTGACTTTGCCACACTAGAGTGAGTTGCTTGCCTAGACGATACAGACAGTCTGAGCTAGAGCTGTCTTACTCCAGGACGCAAGGCATGCACTGCAGGCCAGTGTTGGCTACAGGGGGTCACCAAGGTCTGAAATCTAGGACAGCATTAGTTAGTCAAAATATCTGCAACATCAGCTGGGGGTGCCAAGTTAGTGCTTGGGTAGAGTTGGGGCGTCACTGGGTTAAGCCACACTGGATGTGTGTGTGTGTTTGTGTGTGTGGAGAGGCCAGGTTAACATCTGATTCCCGAAGAGGGGCAATAGTCTTGCCAAGAGCTGTAGGGGCCAAAATCTAGGTGATTAACATATCTCGTCTTGTAATGTTAGCCTTGTAACATTGACCTTGATATGTTGCTACCATGAATGGCTGAAAGCAAGAGGAAACTACAGTAATTATTTTCCCTAAGATGTACAGTGTAATAATGATACTATCCTTTCAGATATAATATTCTGCAGATAAAATAGTTCTATAATTGGATATCCAGGAGGGGACTACTCGGATGGACATGATCATCAGAGGGAGAAGTCTTCTTCTTGTATGGGTTAGATCGGGAATGTTATATCCATTAATCTGGTAGGTTGCTCATAGAAACTGAACAGCGAACTGGTTAGGTTGAAATAAGATATAAAGGAAATTAGGGAAGTCTGGTGGTCGGGTGAACAGGATTTCTCGTCAGAGGTGTACAGAATTATCAAAAGAAAATCAAGCAGGAGTAATGCAAGAATAGGTCTCATAATGAATAAGAAAATGGGAACGAGATTTACTATAAGAAGCACTGTGAATGCATAATCGTTGGCAAGTCAGACAAAAAGACATGACACATCACAGGAGGACAAGTGCATACATGTACTGACTGCATAGATGATGGAGGAATTTACTGAAACAATCATAAGATAAAAAAAGTTACTCAGTTTGTTAAGGACGATGAAAATTTATGATGAGGTACAGGAATTCAGTAGGAGGAAAAAGAAAGAAAAATAGTACAAGAACATGGACTGACGGAAACCAATGGAAGGGAAGGCACTTGCTAGAAATCCTGCACAGAGCACAATATAACCATTGCAAACACTTTGCTTAAGACATGAAAGAATGTTGTACACCTAGAATGGATCTGAAGACACCACATGACTTCATACAGGTTATATCATCTTGCAACAATCCTCTTAGGTGAACTAACGTGTCACCTAATAGCGCAGCGGCCTTTGTCGTAGACAACGTATTCTTTGCAGCAGTGCTCTCAAAATAATTTAAATAAGACTGACACTGCCTCGAATAGATACATATTCATATCAGATTACATAAAGTTGAGACAGAGATTTAGCCACCTGATTTTAAAATGCAAGATTTTTCCAGCGAGAGATGTGGTAATGAATTGTAGATTAAAAAGAAACTGCAGATCTGTGGGAACTTAAGGAGGTGGAACCCTGTGAGACTGACAGAAAGAGCAGAATGGCTTAGCAGGAATGTGTCAAGGATAATGCAATGGTATGAGAGAATGTATGAGTAAAAGAAAGAGATGTTCCCTATAGGAAAACTAAAGAGATCTTTTGAGAAGATATCATGATATTTGGTTTGAAGGGCACTCAACTGGGTTGTCATCAGCACCCATACAAAGTCCCAATTTTTGAACAGTCCAATTTTTTTTACACAATCCAATTGAGCCACTGTCACTAATGATGATAGACGTAATGAAATGTTGAGGACAACACAAATACCCAGTCCCAGGGCAGAGAAAATCCCCAACCCATTCAGGAATAGAACCTGGGGCTCCGTGATCCAGAGGCAGCAATGCTAGCCACTAGACCACGAGCTGTGCATATTTGGAGAAGAGAGAAGAAGTTGTATGAATGAGCTCAGATGGCAAGCAAGCACTAAACAAAATAGGAGAGACTGAAATGTTGGAAGAAAATATAAAAGGGCTTTAAAAAGAAACTTGTGAGAGAAAAAGGAATATGATACTGTGCGAAGAAGTGGGCACAACAATGAAAGGACTAAATCGAAATAAGGTATCTTGAGTAAACGACCTTCGCTCAGCATTACTGACCCCCTTGGGAGACATGTGATGAAAGTATTCCTACTGACATTGAAGAGAGGCAAAATACCATCAGACTTCAAGAATAATATAATAATCCCACTTCCAAAGAGAGCAATAGTTACAGGTGTGAAAATCAATGAACCATCAGTTTAGTAATTTACAGTTTGAAATTGGGTAGACGTATTAGTTACACAAGAATGGCAAGACTGGCATAAGCTGATTTTGATGAGGATCATCTAGGGTTGCAGAGAAATGTAGGATCACATGAGAGAGTACTTACCTTATGACTTATCCTATAAGATAGACCAAAGAAAGATTTTGTACATGTAGGGAAAGCTTTTGGCAATGCTGACTGAAATAGAGTCCTTGAAATTTGAAAGTTGCGGGGCTAATTTAAGATGAAGCGCAAGATTATGGACAACTTGCCCCAAAACGAAATGGTGCTTCTAAGAGTTGAAGGACATGAGAGGGTAGTAATAGTTGAAAACGAATTGAGACCCACTTTTAGCCTACTCACCTTGTTAACTAAGTGTGCAATAAAGGAAACTAATGACAAATTAGGAAAAGTTTTAAATATTGCTGAATAATTTCCCAAGATACTACTCCAGGCAGGTGTAAGAAATGAGTGTGAGCAAAGGAAAATACTAAACTCGAAAATGAAGATTTGGCCCTGTCTGATTACCCCCTGGCGATATTATCTCCTCCTTCTTGCTCTTTAACATATAAATTACAACATAATCATAAATCAATGTTTAAGAGAACTAGTAACTACAAAATGATAAATGCTGTTTCTGCTTCTACACTTATTGTAGATTAAAACCCCTTTATATATTACAAATGTTTATATATCAATGTCCAATTGACATAAAGAGATACAAATGAATTTCCTAACTAATATTATTGATCAATTTCCCAAATGTGCTACGCAATCTGAAATAAATAACCCGAGGTGACTGACATCATCTACGTACCGAACACTAGAAGACAATCTTTCAAAGATGATGTAGAGTGGTGTGCAACCTCAATGGAAATAAAACTTACATGGTCATAACTGTTTAGCTTTATAGCCCTAGTAAGCTGAAACAATTAGCAATATCACTGTATGTACTGCGTCTAGTGCGTCAGAGTGATGGTTCTCATACACGTCTGGGACGGTGGAAGAATCCCAGCCACAAAATAAAAACTCTTCCAAAGACTAGGGTGGCAGAAGGTGGTCCTCTGACTAGTATCATCTAATACTGTCTTCTCCTCTCTGCATTCTACAGACAACAAACTCGAACTCCCAGCCACAAGGACGGAATTCAGATAACATCTCTACTTGAGTATAGACAGAAGTGCTCTAAATCACTGAATGTTGCATACTAAATGACGACTCCCTACCCGGAGGCGAAGTCAAGAATCGTATAAGTTCGAAACAGTACAGTGCCTAACCGTTCTAAGTTCAAAATCTCCTGACATCAAAGACAGCAAGTCCGTCTGTACCAACAAAAGCTGATACTGAGCGACAGTCAAACACGGGCTCTCATAACAGAAGACCTCTTTCTCTCCACCGCTGGCTTCCCAGCAAAGCTCGGCTCCCCTCCCTCGGAACTGCAGAAGGCGAATCATACTCTCGAAGCCACGGAATATTCTCCCTCTCTACGGGTTCTACCAAAGGCCGACCAATCATGGTTCAGTCTTTTGACATCCAGAGCGGAAAGTCTGAGAGGAAATACCTATGCCCGTTAATTAGGAATTCATACAATGGTACACTTCTCAGAGTAAAATTTCTCAGAAATAACCCAGCCTGCATGATTTCCGAGGTAACGCTTCCTCGTTCCTCTCTGCCTGCCGTTTCATTTCCACTGGCGTTCCAACCTGCACTAGTATAGGCAATCATTCATTACGCCATTTTGATAATAAGGACACGCCATAATTTTTCATGCAATAAGCGTTAACAACCAATTGGAAGGTGTACTCGACAATGTCAGTTTTCTGTAAATATTCATATACACGGTGTACAACGTATCAAATGATATCCAATTCCGGTTTTAAATCACGGCAAAGTGTGTAGATGAGTGCTTGTAAGGTGCGAAATTACAGCCCCATTACAATGTAACTGGTCAAGGTAGTGGCTTCATTGGCAATAAAAGTCTTGGAATATTAACTGAATGCGATAGATAGTGTTCTTGAAAGGTGGTAAAACGTGAACACCAAAATAAGTAAAACAAGAATGAGATATGTTGAGGAAATTAGTTTAGGAAATGAGAACCTAACAGAATTATATGTGTTTTACTATTTGTTCAGCAAAATAAATGACGATGGCAAAAGAAGAGGGGATACAAAGAACAGACTGATAAGAGAAAGTGTAGCGTTTCCGAAAAAGATAGATTTTCTTAACACATAATATAAATTTATGTGTTATCACCTCATTTATGAAGGTACTGGTGCCGAACAAACCCTGTAGAGAAGTGAAATGTCGAAAATGCACATAAAAGTCAAGAAGAGATGAGTACTTAAGGAGACAGCTGAAGGTTGGATCGGATAACTAATGAAGACATTCTGCGTGGAATCGGGAAGAAAAGTAACTCGGTTAAAAGAAGCAGTCGGTTGACAGGAAGGTTTAAGGAATAAGAATCGTGGTGTATGGGGTTAAAATTGTAAAGGGTTTATTCTGGGTACAGTAAGCAGGTTCAAGTGGGTATAGGTTGTAGTAGTTACGAGAGATAAGTTGCGAAGTATGTAGTAAAGGTTAGCGTACAGATCTCTACCAGTCCTGTCTTTGGGTTGAGGACCACCACAACCACCACAATGACAACAATACATTCGTTGAATTCGGTGTCTTACAACCAAATGGTAAACTCTCATCCTAAGCTAGACCTCCGTCCAAGTCACAGGTGAGTATTTCACGACAATTAAAATTTCATATTCACAGTCGATAGACCTCTTTGGTAAGAACGCTTTCTCACTGTGTGTGCACCATCACTTTCTCTTATTCTGCTTTCTCGTGTAAGTATCTTCTTCTGTCTTATCGTGTAAGTAACAGAAGCCAAATGTTCATTGATACTCACGTCCCCAAATGCTTCCACTTAGCTTAAGATAGTTTACGGTTAAATGTTCTCATCGTTGATGTAAAAACTGGTACACATTCCATAAAATCTCGCGATCTTGAAAATGAAGAAAAAGTTACAGTAATGTCGAGTAACGTAATACAGTATGGAAACAATGATATCAAAATTTATGGCACGAAGCTTTTCCGGTCATTCCATCTGACTAAACAAACCATTTCAAGAAATTAATAGAATCAATGTAAGCTCAACAAAACGCTACTCAAACGATAGTGGAATGAGAGGCACGTGTGGCACACCATAAAGCTGCTATCATGCTTCTGTTACACAGTGAGTGCATGTTCCGCGTATATGTACGAAAATGTTAAATGCTCACAAATTCTACTTTTATCATTAACACAAGCTGTCGTATAACCTTGTCGCCTCATCGCTGGCCATCAAGTAACCTGTTCTGTTCAGAAAGCGACATCTTTATGAGGAACAGGGCACGAGACGCAGGCTGTGAGGCGCTGGTGCGTTGGCAGGACTGGTGCGACGCTGTAAGACGCAGTGGTCGGCCCTTAGCGTAACGAGACCCGCATACGGCGAGCACACGCAGGGCCAGAGCGGTGCATACATAGCATTACCGCGGCGCACGCCGGCGGCCACAGAGGCGTATACTGACGCAGGGCTGCTAACTCACGTCGCACAGCGATCAGTTGTTAAGGCTTTAGGCGAACGCCGAAAGAGATACGTCACTACTCATCCACGACTGCACTCTAAAGACCACCTTACGATGGGGCGATGTACGGTGGAACATAATTTTCATACCGCTATCATTTCCCCTTTTCCTGTCCCAGTCCCGAATAAAACAAGGAGAAACATTACATCGGAAATCCTCGATAAGAGCTGTAGCCCCAAACAACTTCTAGTCATATGTCAAGTCTGTCAGGGGCATCTGTTTAAGTCCGCTGTTTGTAATGTAAACGTAAGGTGGTAATGTAAAGGACTGATTGGAAGGTATTATAACGCAAAGGATCAACCATAGCTAAACCAAGAACAGACAGACCTCATTTACTGACGCCCAGGGATCAACAAGTATTTGTGAAGGTTAGTTGTAAAACGTCACATGAAATCAGCGGAAAGAATCACTCGTGAGTTCCAGTGCTATCATTAGTACAGGCAGCACAATCACGGACTGTAGGGAGTCGAAAATAATGGGGTTCAGTGGTTGAGAAGCTCCTCATCAACCCGACATTTATGTAGCATGTGCTTAGCAACGCCTAAGGTGGTATAAAGAGCGACGCACACTGGACAGTGGATGATTAAAAATGAGTGATTTGGAGTGACAATTCACGCTACACCATGTAGCAGTCAGCTGGAAGGGTTGGAGTGTGGTGAATGCCTGAGGAAAGATACTTGCCATCAAGTGTAATGGCAGCAGTGAAGTACGAGAGAGGTGGTATTACAGTATGTGCTTGTTTCCCGTGGTTAGGATGTGGTCCCCTTATTGTGCTTCAGGAACAGTTAAACGTGGAAGGATACGAACACGTTTACAGCATTGTATATCGCTTACAGTACAGGATTATTTCGGAGACGACAATTATTTGTATCAGCATAACAACGCACCCCCTGTCATAAAGCACCTTTTGTGTTGCAGTGTTTTTGGACAGTAACACTTCTAGAATGGACTGTCCGCCCAGGGTCCTGACATGAACCCAACGGACCAACTTTGTGATGAGTTAGAACGACGTCACCGCCCTATAACTCAGCGATCAACATCACTAGCGTCTCTGGTTTCGACTCTTGAGGAAGAATGGGTTGCCATTGCTCCACAGACATTTAGACACCACATTGAAAGTGTCCTCAGCAGAGTTCACTACATCGTAAAGACGAAGTGTGGACACCTTCCATATTAACGTCCACTGACAGGTAAGCCGAGAGTTTTGATTAGGCAGGGTATAAACTAAACTATGTCCGAAGACTCAACAGTACAGAACGGCCACCCTGTCATTCTCAAGCCTACAGGTGTAACTGGATGCGGATAAGGAGGCCATGAGGTCAGCACACTGTTTCTCAGGCCGTTGTCAGTTTTCACGACGGGAGCCGCTACTTCTCAATCAAGTGGCTCCCCAATTTGCCTTACAAAGGCTCAGTGCACCCCTCTCGCCAACATCGCTCGGTCGACCGATTGGTCACCTAAACAAATGTTAGCCAAGTCCGACAGCGTTTAACTACGCTGATCTGACGGGAACCTGTGTTACTCGCTACAGGAGTCGAGCAAACGTACACTCTTATACAGTCAAATTGCATCGCAGTAACGCTTGAGCAATTTTTGCAGAGGTAGACCGTGTGTTCAATAGAGAATGAACTAGTCCCGAGAGTCAAGTGATTTGGATGACCTTGTTAAAGTAATAGTGGAGCGGTAGATGGGCAAGACGCAAATGCCAATAATGCACCGAAAATACCTCGGATGCAGGGAGACTGAGCAACAGCATACAGTATCGAGCACAAGGACCGCTGCCAGCTATCACGGATTGTAACGGCGGGCACACAGGCGTGTATTCAGTTAATTATTAACTTCATTGCTCCACATCTAGTGGCAGGCAGCCGTTAAATGTAGCCGTTACAGATAGGCGAACTTGATGAAGCTCTTACACAAAATTAACTGTTTGAATCGCAGTTAGTTTATCCACATAGCTTACGCATTTCGGCAACCTATCACCATCGGCGCGCGCCTCCGTAGCAAGGTTGCTAATGCAAGCATGTGGTGTTCGACTAGGAGCTACCCCGGTTCGAATCCTAGTAGTGGATGAGATTTTCACTTTCGCTATTTGGACGGCAAGAGAAGAAGAAGTGGTGGCACAAAAGTTCCTGGTTACCAGTCTTCGAGTCAATGTCCTGGGTTAAATTGCAAATCTCTCTGCAGTGTCTCATAAAGTGAGGGAAGTAAAACTGTCGGATAGGGACGTTAAGCTCAGCGTTCCATTTGGCACTATCCGAGACGAATAGGCTACATAGCGCCACCACGTATCACACTCTTCCTTCTCTCCACATCGTCATACGACGCAAACATAACAAATGGCCTCAAATGGTTCAAATGGCTCTGAGCACTATGGGACTCAACTGCTGAGGTCATTAGTCCCCTAGAACTTAGAACTAGTTAAACCTAACTAACCTAAGGACATCACAAACATCCATGCCCGAGGCAGGATTCGAACCTGCGACCGTAGCGGTCTCGCGGTTCCAGACTGCAGCGCCTTTAACCGCACGGCCACTTCGGCCGGCCGCAAACATAACACTACAATATCCACCTATCTACTACATTCACTACAATCCACAAATAAACACACGAAACATCTCTCTGATTTCGACAAGGAAAGAGTCCAATGAGTGTCGAGGAAGAATACTGTTTCCGCTAGGCGGATGAAGCCACCGCCTCGGACTTCCCAGCGAACAATATCATACGAAATTTAATTTTTAATCATCGGATCTGTCGTAAGTCGAAAAAAGAATAAACGCAAGGTATATATTTTTTCACATATAGTTACGAAAACATACATACCAATAAACAAGAGAAAAATCCAAAATGTACACACAGAAAATATACATAACATAGCAAAAAATGGTTCAAATGGCTCTGAGCGCTATAGGACTTAACATCTATGGTAATCAATCACCTAGAACTTAGAACTACTTAAACCTAACTAACCTAATGACATCACACAACACCCAGTCATCACGAGGCAGAGAACCCGGGAACCCGGGCGCGGGAAGCGAGAACGCTACCGCACGACCACGAGCTGCGGACATAACATAGCACAAAGGAAAAAAGCAATACTCTATATTGCATCGAAATAGTACTTAAACGTACCAAGCATGAATGTATTCTGGAAATTACAAGTGGAACGATAAATTACACGTCCACCAACAGGTGGCATTCGCACCACGAGAAAAGCGTACTCTACTGAAATAGAACTCTCACATGCACAAAGTTACGTAAAATTTAATTTGCTTAAAACATATAGTTTTACATTTGTGTTCCCACACTTCAGTAATCATTTTAAATGATTCTTCCGTGGCTTCTTTGTAGAGTAACACAAGAACACACACTAACAAAAGAAAAGGTAAACGACTCACCAAGAATAATTTACCCGAGTGGGTCGAAAATCGATCGATATGATGTACATGTATAGACAAACGGATGGTCACATTTTCAGAAATATTGGATCACTTGTTCAAGAGAAAGAGGTTTACAAATTGAGGGAATTAATACAGTGTTGGTCCATCTCTGGTCCTTAAGAAACTATTTATCCAGCTTGACATTGGTTGATAGTGGTTGAATATCGTCCTGAGGGATACCGTGCCAAATTCTATCCAGTTTGCGCTGTAGATCATCAACATCCCGAACTGGTTGGAGAGCCCTGCCCACAAAGTTCCTTGGTGAGATGGGTCTGACGTTTAGTAAATTATTGGATGTAATTAGTGCCATACCCACCCATATTTACAGCCAACTTTTCGCCGTGATCGCTGCTACCGAGGAACTGCAAGCTGATTTATGACCAGACACATCACAAGCAGAAGACGCGGGTTCGAATTCTAACCTTGATACTAATTTTCATTCTTCGCTTCATTCGGCATATACACATTTAAAAAAATCATCGAACGGAAATTTGCCGTTATCTGCTGGACCAGTACGAGACTGAGTGTCCGTCGAATGATTGTATGCGAATCATTTAACAAAGAAGTTGAAGACATACCTATCTGAAGGTAAAGTAATATGTCCAGTCTTCTGGGGTAGAAAACGTGTGGTTCTTTGAATGTCTTGGAGCTTGTCACCAACTTTTAATACAGAACGCAACAAGATGACACTGATAAGTCTGAAAACTCGAATTTCCAAAGTTAAGGGCCAGCGAAGAAGACATACATCCGCTTGCAACACGATAGCGCTAGGCCCCACAACTGTCTTCGACCATGTAAATCACTGCCAAATTTGACATACTGCCCTACCACAACCTGACTGTCCAGATTTAGCACCGACAGACTCTATGGGATTATGAAAGAATATGTACTTAAAATTTACCAGATTTAGATGCTGTTGTCAAAGCAGTATGGTAATGGCTACGCTGTCGTTCCCATACTTTATTGTTGCTATTGTAGTTTCGGACTTCAGTCCGAGTACTGTTTCTATGCTGCTCCCCAGCTAATCTACCCTGTGCAAACCTCTTCATCTCTGCACAACTATTGCAACCTACATCCAACAGAACTTTCTTAGTGCAATGAACCCTTTGTCTCCTATGCATCTTTTACCCCCGCCCCCTCACCGGACCCCCTCCCCCCCCCCCCAACAACCAATTTAATTTTTCCTCTATCACCAAACTGACAATTCCTTGATGCCTCATATTGTAACTTACATTTCTTCTTTTCAGTAGACCTTCATAATTTATTCGACCTGCCAATTTAGCCTTCAGCATTATTTTGTCGAACTTCGTACCAAAAGCTTCTGTTCCGTTTTTGTCTTTCCACGTTTCACTTCTATGCAAAACTGTACTCCGTATAAATACCTTCAGAAAAGACATCTCAACTCTTAAATTTATGTACACTGTTAAAAAATTACTCTTTTTAAGGAAACCTTTTTTTACCTTTTCCATATCGTATTTAATTTACTACTTCAGCCATCTTCAGTTACTTTCATGCGCAAATAGCAAATCTCATCGACTACTTTCAGTGTCTCAATTCCTAACCTAATTCTATCAATATTAGCTGATTTAATTCGACTGCATCGTATTACCTTTTTTATTTTTGTTCATCATTTTATCACCTCTTTTCAAGACAGTTTCAATGCTTTTCAGCTGATCCAACTCTTTTGTCTTCTCTGACAGAATTACAGTGTCATTAGCAAACCTCAAAGGTTTCTACCTTGTCTCTCAACTTTAATTCCCTTTCCAAATCTCTCCTTGGTTTCCGTTACGGCTTGTTCAGTTAACAAGTTGAATATCATCGGGGACGGGCTACAGCCCCGTCTCCCACCCTTCTTAATCACAGATTCACTTTCATACCGTTAGAATCTTATACCTACATTTAGATTTCTGCCCAACTTGTATAAAAAATTTCGCTCCCTGTATTCTGTTCCTGGTTTCTTCAGAATTTCAAAGTCAACATTCTCAAAAGGTTTTTCTAAATCTACTAATACCACAAATGTAGATTTGCCTCCCTTCAGTTTACCTTCTAACAAAAGTCATGTGTCAGTATCGCCTCACGTGCTCCTGCATTTCTCTGTAACTCGAAGTGAACTTTCTACATCTACATTGATACTCTGAAAATCGCATTTAAGTGCCTCGCAGAGGGTTCATCGAACCACCTTCATAATCTTTCTCGAGGTCTGTGCCAACCTGTTTCTTAATTCTTTTGTATGAAAAAATATAGCTAAATATTGCTGTATGTAAGTACGTTAGTGTGCTTTCAATATCTGTTCTAGGTTGCAAGAAAATAAACGGGAGACATTAGTTTCGTAGTGAGACTAGTATGCTATAACTTTTCAGTTATAACATAATTTTTAACTGTATATACCGTTTCTTAATACAACTGTGCTTTCTGTGTCTAAACAAGCGTTTATCTTATGTATGCTGTACATTTTGTGCCAAAGCGACAGATATATTACCATATCTTACCTCTGTATCCACGGTTGTACAGTGACCTTCAACTCTGAGGTATGCCGGTTTTAATCGTAGTTGTGGAAGATTTTTACTGACAAGGGAGGAAATTTTGTGGCGTGAAATTTCTGGTCTTCGCGCTTGGGTTCAATAACATTGCTGATGGGACGTCAAGCTTGATGCTATTAGAGAGGATTAGACTGTGTGCTTTGCAAATGAAGGTTTATGACGTGAGCATTCTGCTAGTAACAACCTAAGAGGTGAAAACAATGACATTTACAATAAGGAGCGCAAACACCTTTTCTGTCGAAGGGCAATAGCGAGAGCAATGCTTGAAGTTAGTCTGAGAGCATCAAGAAAGAAGAGATAAAAAGGAAACGGGGGTGTATGACGTTATCGAACGGATAGCGAGACTGAAGTGGTGTTGGTCAGAAACAACTTGAAGTGGACCAAAACACTGATGCTGTGGCGTCAGAGAAAGTCAAAGAGAAGTGTCGGACGCCCTCTAACGAGATGGAGAGACGACTTTTGGGATAAAACCTGCTCTCTCTTCGCGAGATATACATAGGAGGGAGCAACATACTGCTTGACTCCTCGGTGAAGGTATGTCCTCGAAACTTCAACAAAAGCCCGTACCAAGCTACTGAGCGTCTGTCCTGCAGAGTCTTCCACTGGAGTTTATCATCTCCGTAACGCTTTCGCGATTACTAAATGATCCTGTAACGAAGCGCGCTGCTCTCCGTTGGATCTTCTCTATCTCTTCTATCAACCCTATCCGGTACGGGGCGAGCAGTATTCAAGCAGTGGGCGAAAAAGTGTACTGTAACCTACTTCCTTTGTTTTCGGATTGCATTTCCTTAGGATTCTTCCAATGAATCTCAGTCTGGCATCTGCTTTACCGACGATTAATTTTATATGGCCATTCCATTTTAAATCACTCCTAATGCCTACTCCCAGACAATTTATGCAATTAACTCCCAGTTGCTGACCTGCTATATTGTAGCTAAATGATAAAGGATGTTTCTTTCTATGTATCCGCAGCACATTACACTTGTCTACATTGAGATTCAATTGCCATTCCCTGCACCATGCGTCAATTCGTTGCAGATCCTCCTGCATTTCAGTACAATTTTCCATTGTTACAACCTCTCGATATACTACAGCATCATCCGCAAAAAGCCTCAGTGAACTTCCGATGTTATCCACGAGGTCATTTATATATATTGTGAATAGCAACGGTCCCACGACACTCAGCTACGGTACACCTGAAATCACTCTTACTTCGGAAGACTTCTCTCCATTGAGAATGACATGCTGCGTTCTGTTATCTAGGAACTCTTCAATCCAATCACACAATTTGTCTGATAGTCCATATTCTCTTACTTTGTTCATTAAACGACTGTGGGGAACTGTATCAAATGCCTTGCGTAAGTCAAGAAACACGGCATCTACCTGGGAACCCGTGTCTATGGCCCTCTGAGTCTCGTGGACGAACAGCGCGACCTGGGTTCCACACGATCGTCTTTTTCGATACCCATGCTGATCCCTACAGAGTAGGTTTCTAGTCTCCAGAAAAGTCATTATACTAGAACATAATACGTGTTCCAAAATTCTACAACTGATCAATGTTAGAGATACAGGTCTATAGTTCTGCACATCTGTTCGACGGCCCTTCAGCTGTAACAACACAACCCCGAGACTAAAATCCACAGTCATCCACACGAATCAGCTACGCAAATGACACTTCATAGAGGTTGGAAGAAGGCAGTGTCAAATTACCTGCAGTGGGATCTGGCCTGGAACTGCGATGAAGTATTCCTACATCTGTTCCCATACGCTCATTCCCTGATTGCTTAGTCTTTTGGGATAAGCAAGTATTACTGCACATAGTGAGATGAACAGTACCAGAGACATTGATTGCACATCTCATGCTTCGGGGCCTCCTTAATCGTAAATTATACCGCCGTCACATAGCCCGGACAAGGCTGTGGGCATCACTGTTGGACTGGGGTTGAAACAAGATTTCAATGACGTAATCAGTGTTCCACCTCACTTGCTAGCAGCCCCGGAGAAGAAGCGGGTTGTGTGACGGAGGGTGCGTCGCCGCCGGAAGCGCGGCTGTTTTGAAGATGCGCGCGCCGCGATACGCGGGAGCGACGGTGGCGCGGCGCGGCGCGGCAGCCTTGTGTCTATGGCGCCTTGAATGGCCACAATTAAGACTCTCATCATTAGCGGCTGCCGGCTGCCGGCCGTCCATCTTCACTGGAGCGCACCACCGCGCCCACACGCAGCAACCCCGGCTGCACTGTGTACCCGCCGCTGCCCAGGGCTGTCCACGGGGGTGGCAGCTTCCCCCAGGGTCGAAGCGCTATTACTGTCCTCCAAGGGAGCTTTGTAGCTACTACACACAGGAAGGAAGACCACGTCCCCTGAGTTAATTGTAGCGAGATCGAGTACCGGCTCACTTTTCTGTGCTTGGTCTCGAAACAATTGTTTCATGATCGTTATAGTAAATTTTTGCAAAACAAATATTATTTCTTGGACCTCTACCAGAAAGAATAAAAATTAAAAAATAAATTTTCCTCTTTACCCAGACACGTTTCAATACCAATTTGTCACCATCAGCAATCAGTAGATCTCATTCTATTTGTATGGAAATACACTACCGGACAAAAAAAAAAAAAAAAAGGAATATTAAGCAGAATCGTGACCAAAGTGCATTAGTGTAAGTCGTGTTTGTTCTTGTTACCTGACCTGGTGATGTATATAAGGGGAATGAACAGCGGCAGACGTTTGTAAGTAAGCTATTTAGGTTTTTATGTTGGTAACGCCACGTAGCGCTCTGTATGAAAATCACTGAGTGTGCCGTGTGCAGTCTAAGGCTGGTTTGCATTGTTGGAATATTCGCTATTGTTGTGTTGGGCATTTGGATATGAACAGCGCGTAGCGTTGGGCAGTTGGAGGTGAGTCGCCAGCAGTGGTGGATGTGGAGAGAGAGATGCCAGAGTTTTGAGAACGGACGATCTGTGTCCGCCAGAAAAAGGAAAATTGTAAAGATGGATATCATGAATTGATTTCCTGAAAATGGAAAAAAGAACACATTGACACCGGTGTGTCAGACCCACCATACTTGCTCCGGACACTGCGAGAGGGCTGTACAAGCAATGATCACACGCACGGCACAGCGGACACACCAGGAACCGTGGTATTGGCCGTCGAATGGCGCTAGCTGCGCAGCATATGTGCACCGCCGCCGTCAGTGTCAGCCAGTTTGCCGTGGCATACGGAGCTCCATCGCAGTCTTTAACACTGGTAGCATGCCGCGACAGCGTGGACGTGAACCGTATGTGCAGTTGACGGACTTTGAGCGAGGGCGTATAGTGGGCATGCGGGAGGCCGGGTGGACGTACCGCCGAATTGCTCAACACGTGGGGCGTGAGGTCTCCACAGTACATCGATGTTGTCGCCAGTGGTCGGCGGAAGGTGCACGTGCCCGTCGACCTGGGACCGGACCGCAGCGACGCACGGATGCACGCCAAGACCGTAGGATCCTACGCAGTGCCGTAGGGGACCGCACCGCCACTTCCCAGCAAATTAGGGACACTGTTGCTCCTGGGGTATCGGCGAGGACCATTCGCAACCGTCTCCATGAAGCTGGGCTACGGCCACGCACACCGTTAGTCCGTCTTCCGCTCACGCCACAACATCGTGCAGCCCGCCTCCAGTAGTGTCGCGACAGGCGTGAATGGAGGGACGAATGGAGACGTGTCGTCTTCAGCGATGAGAGTCGCTTCTGCCTTGGTGCCAATGATGGTCGTATGCGTGTTAGGCGCCGTGCAGGTGAGCGCCACAATCAGGACTGCATACGACCGAGGCACACAGGGCCAACACCCGGCATCATGGTGTGGGGAGCGATCTCCTACACTGGCCGTACACCACTGGTGATCATGGAGGGGACACTGAATAGTGCACGGTACATCCAAACCGTCATCGAACCCATCGTTCTACCATTCCTAGACCGGCAAGGGAACTTGCTGTTCCAACAGGACAATGCACGTCCGTATGTATCCCGTGCCACCCAACGTGCTCTAGAAGGTGTAAGTCAACTACCCTGGCCAGCAAGATCTCCGGATCTGTCCCCCATTGAGCATGTTTGGGACTGGATGAAGCGTCGTCTCACGCGGTCTGCACGTCCAGCACGAACGCTGGTCCAACTGAGGCGCCAGGTGGAAATGGCATGGCAAGCCGTTCCACAGGACTACATCCAGCATCTCTACGATCGTCTCCATGGGAGAATAGCAGCCTGCATTGCTGCGAAAGGTGGATATACACTGTACTAGTGCCGACATTGTGCATGCTCTGTTGCCTGTGTCTATGTGCCTGTGGTTCTGTCAGTGTGATCATGTGATGTATCTGACCCCAGGAATGTGTCAATAAAGGTTCCCCTTCCTGGGACATTGAATTCACGGTGTTCTTATTTCAATTTCCAGGAGTGTATATATAAGTTTAGCGTTGATAGAATAAGTAAAGAGAGAAATGTCTGAGTACGTTCAGTTCTGCTCAGCTGTTTGAAAATAAATAACGTAAGAGGTTTATCAGCACAGTAATTCATAAATTTTTCCAAAGGGGACGTTTCACGTTGAGTGGTAACTCTGAAGGACATGGAGATGCCACATACTCATGCGAGACAGCGTTATCAGCAACTGACACTGTTTGAAAAGGTCCTCATTATTGGTCT
The DNA here is from genome assembly GCF_023898315.1 of Schistocerca nitens. Taxonomy (NCBI): domain Eukaryota; kingdom Metazoa; phylum Arthropoda; class Insecta; order Orthoptera; family Acrididae; genus Schistocerca; species Schistocerca nitens. The sequence continues at coordinate 896,948,071 of NC_064614.1, forward strand.
CCTTCGTCGGCTGGTCGAATCGTGAAATATTCAGATTTCTGGGATATTCATATGTGCAGGTACACTAGTTGTCAAGGTTCCAATTGACCAGTCTGTTCACCACATGCGTCGATCATCGTACTGTGCACCTAGGACATCAAATCTCTACACATCTGCGCCTGGCAACTAGATGGCCCTCCTGCTTTCTCGCTGCTACATTCTGTGTCCTCCCTCACTGTTGATCGGAGACTAGGAGGAGCTCCACTTGGCGATTACCGCACCATGCGTGAGCTGCCATTAACACCACAACACAAACAGCTGCGTTTGGAGTGGCGTCGTTACTGGAAAGCATTGTTTGCTGATCAGTGTGTCGCATTGTACTCAGTGATGAAATGTGGTTCTGCACATCCCCGAATGACCATCGTCGGCAAGCATAACGGTGATCTGGAGACAGGTTCCGTTCTTCCAATATTTTTCAGCGGCACAGCGGTGCTACTCATGGCGTCGTTATGTGGGGAGCTATCAGGTACGACTTCTGGTGACATGATACTGACTGAGGGAACTCTGGCGGCACAACGGAACGTCATGGATGTCGTATGTCCTCAACGGTGCTTCCACCACGGAATCGTTCATCGGGTGAATATCTTGAGATATGTGATCCTCATCGTCATGAGATTGCGTCCTGCAGATGTTTCCAAGTTCTCTTCGGCGATCGTTGTTTGCACACGTGACCTTCCGTCTCAGAAGATGCCTGGGGATCCGTATGGTCAGGCACAAAACGCATTGGTACGGGGTCAAGGGCCATGCCATGCACCAGGGATTTCTCACCATTGCACAAGGCAGGAGTAGGGGGCAAGGCGTCGTTCCATCCCCAGCTTCCTGAGGTACTACCTGGGACGGAGATGTCAGTAGTAGCAGCCAGTGGTGATCGTGGTCGCGGGTCGTTTGGAGAACTTCGACAAACGTCAGCGGGAGCGTCGACGGGGCCGTCGTGGCCTGCTAGTTCCCAGGCGGTAATTGTGTGACTCTGCGTTGCATACAGCTGGAACGGAGGTGTCCTTAGTCACATCTACAGCACGTCTTCGGCTGGCCATCATAAATTATGATTGCACGGCATCCGCCAATATACAAGTAGGGCATCACATGTTTGGTTAGCTCTATGAGGATCTACCGTACTCGATTGAGAACCGGATATGTGGCGAACTGAACTCACTTTTCAGCTGTAAGACCAATCACCTTTCCATATAGGCGGAATGCAGATACCACTACCTCTGAAGACAAATCGAAGGAGAGTTCAAATACACGGATAGTCCGCAGTCCACGTCTCGCATAATCCACAGTTACGTCACCAATGTGACCATCAGAGTGACGGAGCTTGAGACCACTTCGAGTTGCACATACAATTGTGTCACATCAATTTTGCGTACACCACACCGCTCACTATAGACAGGTGGATGCCAACAAGACCGATGCAATCAATCTTCACTTGTTCTCTGCTAAACCGTTCAATTTCAAGTGCTTTCAGTAGAGCATATTCTGGTGAAAAGCTAGTCTTCAGTACCGATTTTCTGTGGGCACAACCACTCTCCATCTGACAAGGGGAACTCCCCATCGCACCCCACTCAGGTTTAGTGGAAAGATGTCTCAGTGGATAGCCAGTGAACACCTGAACACAGATCAAGCACGAAAACAGGCAGAAGGTTTACTGAACTGTGACAAAAAGCAAAATAGAAACAATCAACTGTCAAAAAACAAGAAAAGCAATAAAGAGCAGCCTAAAACAGCAGCTGTATTGTGGGTAAGTGGTGATGGTGTTCAAAATTCCGTCGTTGCCACTTATTTCTTTCTTTTTTTTCAGGACATTATGAACTGTCTGTCCGATCATTGAAATGTTTGTTCTCTTTGTGTAGTCTTGGTAGTTGTCATGGTAAGAGTACGTTACCTCCACAAGTATATATGATGAACAGTAAGAGCAGGCGAGACGTATCACAGAAAAGAAAACAACAAATAAACATGTGTGAAGTATGGTACAACAAAGTAATTCAAGAGTCAAGACGTCCAAATGGGAACGCAACTTCTAAAACGTTAAAAACATATGTTCTATCGGAGTACAGACAAACTGTGTGACTCTGAAACCGTTGCATTCATTTGTTGCAACTTATGAGACAAACTATTATGTTTTCATCATTTTCTTGGGAGTGATCTCATTCACATTCATAAAAACACCTACATCGGGCAAGGAGGCGAGTCTCACTCACTTACCAGTCCTATAAATTAGGTGGGTCGATAAGAGATTCCTATCATTTGACACACTTAAAAAAACTAAAAAACTTCGAACGAACAGGCCATGAAGGCCCAACAGTACTGACCGGTCGCCGTGTCATCCTCAACTCATAGGCGTCAATGGATGCGGATATGGAGGGGCATGTGGTCACCACACTACTCTCCCGGTCAGTTTCCGAGACCGGAGCCGCTACTTCTCAATCAAGTAGCTCCTCAGTTTGCCTCACAAGGGTACCCCGCGTGCCAACAGCGCTCGGCGGACCAGATGGTGACCCATCCAAGTGCTAGACCAGCCCGACAGCACTTAACTTCGGTGATCTGTCGGAAACCGGTGTTACCACTGCGGCAAGGCCGTTGGCTATTTGACACACTTACTGTCACTAATGCCGTTATGGCACACCAGACCTGTTTTGCGGTGAAAGATTCGGATGACTTGTCGCCTTCGTCATCAATCGTTTGCGATTCTCATTCGAAAGCCTCTTCCTTTCCGCTGATAATGTAGTTGTGCTTCCCAACTGTCATTATAGGCCCCTTAGGCCTACCTATTGCAAACGTACGTTACAACACGTCACAGACACAAATTTGAATGAAGAGAACAGCGACGGAAAAAAAGAGTGATGTCTGAACACGGGTTGCCCGCTGGGTAGTCCAACACCGTAACCACTTAACCGTGGCGCCACTTGTCTTCCGTGCTGCGCTGTATTACACTTCCTGTCCTTGGACGGTCCACTGTTTCTATTTTGCTTCTTTTTTTTTTCAAAAATGGTTCAAATGGCTCTGAGCACTATGGGACTCAACTGCTGAGGTCATTAGTCCCCTAGAACTTAGAACTAGTTAAACCTAACTAACCTAAGGACATCACAAACATCCATGCCCGAGGCAGGATTCGAACCTGCGACCGTAGCGGTCTTGCGGTTCCAGACTGCAGCGCCTTTAACCGCACGGCCACTTCGGCCGGCTCTTTTTTTTTTTCCACAGTTCAGTACATCTCTTTCCTGTTTCATGTTTGATCTGTGCTCAGTTTTTTATGAGTTGTCGACTGGGCCCTCTTACCACTAAATCTGAGGGAGGTGAGATTGGGAGTTTCCCTTCTAAGGAAATATAGCGCGCTAAGACGGCAGAATACGTAAACAACTCCGCGAGTGAGCCATGCGGCGAGGACGTAAACAAGACATTCCTGCCGCTAGCCTACCGAAGGGCGACTGCTGCCCTAGACCACGAGTAATAGTCACCATAAATTCGTTTGTTTTGGATTGCTTATCGCCGACAGAAATTCATGGAAGGAAGGCATTACTTCTGCATAACACACAAGAAATAGACGGCTCAATCTGAACATGGCTTTTTTCTAGTAATCTGATGTGTACTGGCACAATATCCTCTCTTGTCCCAGCTTCTTCATGTCAGAATAGTGCCTACAACCAATGACGTGAGTTGTTTGATGTACGTATTCTGCTGTAAAGCGATTACGCCATTGAATGAATATTTCATAGTCCTTAACAGTGTCACGTCATACCAACAGGATCAAAGGGGCTACCGAAAATCGTGACAACAACGCCCTTTCCGTATGTGACTTACGCTGTAGTTCACAGATCGAAGATTAATAAGATTGGATACTTTCCTGGAGTTCGTCATGGCTAACACGGTGTTTGGTAAAGAACAGAGTAAAATTAGACTCGTCTGAAATGTTTTACTGGTCGCTAGTTCACGCTAAATGTTTATTGCACCACTGAAGGTTCGTCTTTGCAGTTATGTGAGATTCCAGATTTTTGTCAACTTGTTGCATGCTGCAATGTTCCCATGTCCTTATTTGTCTCCACTGGCAAGTTTAGTTCTACTTCCATCCATCGTGTTCAGGCGAAGAAGTTTACCATGACCGCTGTAAGCTATGGTTACACGGGAGTAGTTGCTGTACAAGGTGGCGAGAATACGTGAATCTCGCTGCTGGATGAAAACCGTGAAGGCAGATGGGATCTGTGCCTGCACAGCTCAGTCAGTAAGAGAACTGCCCGCAAAAGATAGGGTGTTGGTTTCGAGTTCCCGTCAGATACACCATTTGTTGGAAACGCATCAGTAAACAACGCACAGAAATGAAGTGCCCGTACAGTGATGTTTCCAACTACTCCAGACTGGAAGAAACAAAGGATCTCCGAAGTACGAGGTGTGGCCCTAAATTTGGTGATTCTGTTCACTAGAAAATGTGACTGTAATGATAAGCTTGTGATTGCCTAACAGTAAGGTCGGTATACCAGTTGCAAAGTTAAGTCTTTGGTAATCCAGTCGGTATACCAGTTGCAAAGTTAAGTCTTTGGTAATTCATTGAGCACCATGGAATAGTAGCCGGACTTGAAGTACTTGAATATTGATTACTGAAGCTAATAGCTGTATTATAATTCACGAGTCGTTTATTCAAAACGTGCTAAGACTTTCAAGGCGGAAAAGCGTCATCCTCAGACCCCAAACGTAATCTGCCATCACCGTGCGAACCGCAGTGACAAAGACCAACGGAGTTTTCAAATGGAAACAGTACAACTTGTTCAGCATGTTACGTCTGCATGTGCAGCCAACGAAGTCGAGTGCAGCTGGTAAAAAATCAACTGGATTCCGTAACATCCAGTAACAAACGCACCAAATGTCAGATACCGTCTAACTTGACTTTATTGGTTGCACATGCTGACTTAACATGCTTAAGAAGTACCACTGTTTCCATTTGAAGTCTTCGTTGGTCTTTGTCATCGTGGTTCGTACGTTGATGGCAGATAACGCTGGAGGCCTGAAGATAACACTTTTGCGCTCAAAACTGGTAGCATGTTTTGAATAAATGACGTATGAATTACAATACAGCTGTTGGCTTCAGTTTTCATTATTGAAGCACTAATTACAAAGTTCGTCATCTAAACAAACCCGTGGCGACATATCGCACGATTTTACATTGAAAACTGAAGTATAGGGCTGTAGCTCATCGTGAACTGTGTGATGTGTGTAAGTCTTCAGCAGTGTCTTCAGCAGTGCTTGGAGAAAGATAAGTAATGGGATCAAGCATTTGTGGAAGTAGCTACGAATGTACACTTTGGCTGGAACATACAAACAGTTCACGTTGAGCGTATGAGTGAAAATGTGCTTCAAAACTGTCGTTTCACGAATTGTAACTTTGGTAACTGAGAGGTGTCACTCAGAAGCAATGACGTGAGAAACTGGTATCTAGAATAGTATTGTGCACATTCTGTCACGCAAACAGTACAAACCATTCGGAATTGGGTAGGAATACGAGTGTTCCTACACTTCAAGAAATAAAAGTATTATTTCTCAACGTTTTGAAAACTGTGAAACAACGAAAGTTTCAGACCTTAACTGGTTAAAACGGCAGACGAAGTTTCGGAGCTCTTGTTATTTGTGAAATAAACGCTTTTTTACAGCACTGCCTTCTTCAAGACACCGATGTTTTCTTTTTCCTTTTCTTGCCTACAAAATATTCAGAATCTCACTTTGTTTACCTAAAAGCATGGTTCTCTGAGTTTTGCTTTAGGCCTGAAAACTGAAATACTGGCTGCAAAATACTTTTATTTTCAGTCCCAACTGTAAACTTTTACGGCTATTACCAATTTTGACGGTTAGGTAATTTTCAGATACCCAGTGTCATTTTAGCTCTTCAATCGTCTCGAAATATCAGCTTCACTTCCACGGCTGAACAAGCAGCTGGTGGTGACTTCTAAATGAAATTGATCATGCAGACTTAAAGTATGTCAGCTGTCCAATAAAAAATTAAGCAAACATCTCTAGATGACCTTGTGTCATTAGATTAAAAGTGAACTGAATATCAAAAGAAAAAATCACTTAAACTCTTTTATTCAGATCCAAGCTGTTACCCGCAGCTGCACTCGTATATCAGTACGATGACTGATGGTATGCAATTAAGCATTTGTACATACAATAACGTCAGCTGCCTGTTAAGTTAGAGGGGTAAGCATAGGTCGTGATGTGTCCCCCACCCCCCTCCAACCCTCCTCTCCCCGTATTGGCTAAAAGCACGACGATGCTGAACCGTGTGTGCAGAGGAGTGTGGGCAGAAACATTCATCTGTGAGCCTTGATACTGAAGTAGCAAGACGCGACACGACGTGTACATTATGGAACAAATTTAACAATTTTTAACACGATTTATGTTCACTGATGTAAAAAAATATGTTCCACTCCCGACTCCATCCTCTTAGGTGTCGATTTCTTTTCCCAATTCCTAGGAATCTTTTTTTCTTTTCCTTTCCTTTTTTCTCTAAAATAACCTTTTTTCTTGTTCAGGCTTCAATCTATCTCCATAGCACATTCCTTCGAAAGCGTTTCAGCTGTTTAATCTTGGAAACGTAAAATACAGAGTTACTTTTGCAGTTATAATCTTGGTATGGAAGCGTGGATTAAAAAGTTGAGGACTATATAAGCATTGCAGACGTTACGTTGAATCGTATCATGTAGAACTTTTCTACCAATAAATGTGTTTTTACCAATATGATAAAGTTTGAAGGGGAAAGAATAAATAGCTTTTTCAAAGAATAAATATTTTTCCGTTAGTCGTGTAATATTCTTCAAATAGATAAATGTCTTGTGCTTCACACTTTCTAAAGTAACCTGTGTACTTCGTAAGCCTTCAAGCTATCTCCAAGCCAAATTTTATCGAAATGGATTCAGCGGTATAGTCGAGAAAACGTAACAAAAAGAGTTATTTTCGCATTTATAATACCAGAATTTAAGTATGAATCGTCTGCGGTGTCATGAAACAATTCTGGTGCCAAAGAGAAAGAAATGGCGTGGCGTAAACCACCGATGCCGAATTGATTAGAACAGCTCACAAAGAGACTTTGAACAAATGTTGCGAAACAATATCTGGGCTCAGGCTATGCTGATGAGAATGACCAACCCGCCCGTTCGTTGAACAATGTAGACAATAGTCATCAACAGCGTATTGTTACGTTGTGCGTCCTACTCATATGACAGAATATCGACACCTCCATCCTCTATATTAGTATGTCTGCTCATTATACGTAACATACACGTGTAGTCTGTTGAACAAAGCGTATAAGTAACGCATCTGCGTGATACCAATCTTTCCTTCGGTTAAGAGATGCCACGTTATATTTGCATCTCTGTCATAAACAACTTCACGACTGCTCTAATTTTCTACCGAAATAAAGTTCATTTAATTTCAAGAAGCTCTATAATCGGATTTACAAGTGTTCTCTATCTTAATATATCTATTGCTTCTCTAGAAACGTTCGAAGTGAAAGTATTTACAAAAGCATGGCCAAATATTCCATCATGCTGTGACAAACAAATCTGATCGCATACTGAATGCTACAGTAACGATCAAACTAACTTGGAGAAAAACGAAAGTATATTTTGCGCTATTACAAAAGATTCAAGAACTTCATAAGTTTAGAATGTAAATCATAGTTAAAGCCCTGTACATAATTAACGTATAGAACTGTCCAACTGGTTTCAGTTACCAGTTGCCATGGAAACAAATGCAGTCCGTCAACTGTCTGCTTCTTTCCTTTTAGTCCTTGGATTGATCGTCAATATTACCGAGACGACGTTTTCACAAGTGTAAATCGTTGCAAAGAACGACCACAAGTGTTTGACGAACAGATACTGTTCCTTATCTATACAAACAATTTGGGACACAATCCGAGCAGCCGTCTTAGGTTGTTTGCAGATGACACTGTCGTTTATCGACTAATAAAGTCATCAGAAGATCAAAACAAATTACAAAACAATTAAGAAAAGATATCTGAATGGTGCGAAAATTGGCAGTTGACCCTAAATAACGAAAAATGTGAGGTCATCCACATGAGTGCTAAAAGGAATCTGCTAATCTTCGGTTACACGATAAATCAGTCTCATCCAATAGCCGTAAATTCAACTAAATACCTAGGAATTACAATTACGAACAACTTAAATTTGAAGGTACACATAGGAAACGTTGTGGGGGAGGCTAACAAAAGACTGCGTTTTATTGGCAGGACACTTAGAAAATGTGACAGATCTGCTAAGGAGATTGCCTACACTACCCTTGTCCGTCCTCTTTTAGAATACTGCTGCGCGGTGTGGGATCCTTACCAGATAGGACTGACGGAGTACATCCAAAAAGTTCAAAGAAGGACAGCACGTTTTGTATTATCGCGAAATATGGGAGAGAGTGTCACTGAAATGATACAGGATTGGGGCTGGACAGCATTAAAAGAAAGGCGTTTTTCGTTGCGACGGAATCTTCTCACGAAAGATAATTTGACTGCAGGGATCAGTGGCATGTGCACTCTGTATCGACATTCGTACGGATATAAAATGTTCAATCTCTACAACCTATGCGTCTTGCGTTATCAACACACGTTCAAAGTCGGTAACTGTACCATGTGCTGCCACGTTCATGAAGGAAAATTATAGGAGAATAAAATGAATTTAGAAATCTCTCACTTGTCAATAAATTTTAAAAAAGTCAAACTTGTAAGAGAAAGTAAAAGAATGAAAAGGAGAATAAGTCTGATTGCGTTGAAGTCTGCTTCTATGAATCATTTATGGTTTTTGCTGTCATTCGTTTTATCAAGCACAAGTAGGATATAATAAGTATAATCGTTACATTTGTTTTTCACTTAATAATTTAGGATTTTGTTTGGATTAGGTTGTAAAAGATGTTCTTACTGTTCATGTCTAGTAGGAAGAGCGGTAAACATCTTGTCAAGTCGTCTCTGAAAAAAAAAAAAAAAAAAAAAAGAGAGAGAGAGAGAAAGAGAGAGAAACCCAGTGACTGGTGTTTTGAACACATAAACCAGAATCAGAATTTCAGGTGGGTTTCTGATTTTATGAATGTCCATAGTATGCTTTCGTCTGATACTTTTTTTTTACATCCACGTACATTTTGGTATTACTGCTCTTATTTCTTGATCTTCCTCAACATCCTCCTTACTTGAAGTACTTGATTTAGAAACTAATGCTTTCATTTGAACATGTGGTGCGTTTTTTACTGATTAATTGTCTTAAATATAAATAATACATAATTATAAGCACGTCATATAGATAGTTGCGTTACAGGTTTGCTTTGGGATGTGATGTTGTTGTTGTGGTCTTCAGTCCTGAGACTGGTTTGATGCAGCTCTCCATGCTACTGTGCAAGCTTCTTCATCTCCCAGTACCTACTGCTGCCTACATCCTTCTGAATCTGCTTAGTGTATTCATCTCTTGGTCTCCCTCTGCGATTTTTGCCCTCCACGCTGCCCTCCAGTACTAAATTGGTGAACCCTCGATGTCTGAGAACATGTCCTACCAACCGATCCCTTCTTCTAGTCAAGTTGTGCCACAAGCTCCTCTACTCCCCAATTCTATTCAATACCTCCTCATTAGTTATGTGATCTACCCATCTAATCTTCAGCATTCTTCTGTAGCACCACATTTCGAAAGCTTCTATTCTCTTCTTGTCTAAACTATTTATCGTCCACGTTTCACTTCCATACATGGCTACACTCCATACAAATACTTTCAGAAACGACTTCCTGATATTTAAATCTATACTCGATGTTAACAAATTTTTCTTCTTCAGAAACGCTTTCCTTGCCATTGCCAGTCTACATTTTATATCCTCTCTACTTCGACCATCATCAGTTATTTTGCTCCCCAAATACCAAAACTCCTTTACTACTTTAACTGTCTCATTTCCTAATCTAATTCCCTCAGTATCACCCGACTTAATTCGACTACATTCCATTATCCTCGTTTTGCTTTTGTGATGTTCATCTTATACCCTCCTTTCATGACACTGTCCATTCCGTTCAACTGCTCTTCCAAGTCCCTTGCTGTCTCTGACAGAATTACAATGTCATCGGCGAACCTCAAAGTTTTTACTTCTTCTCCATGAATTTTAATACCTACTCCGAACTTTTCTTTTGTTTCCTTTATTGCTTGCTCAATATACAGATTGAATAACATCGGGGAGAGGCTACAACCCTGTCTCACTCCCTTCCCAACCACTGCTTCCCTTTCATACCCCTCGACTCTTATAACTGCCATCTGGTTTCTGTCCAAATTATAAATAGCCTTTCGCTCCCTGTATTTTACCCCTGCCACCTTCAGAACTTGAAAGAGAGTATTCCAATCAACATTGTCAAATCTTTCTCTAAGTCAACAAATGCTAGAAACGTAGGTTTGCCTTTCCTTAATCTTTCTTCTAAGATAAGTTGTAGGGTCAGTATTGCCTCACGTGTTCCAACATTTCTACGGAATCCAAACTGATCTTCCCGGCTTCTACCAGTTTTTCCATTCGTTGTAAATAATTCGCGTTAGTATTTTGCAGCTGTGACTTATTGGGATTCGAATTATTATATTCTTCTTGAAGTCTGAGGGTATTTCGCCTGTTTCATACATCTTGCTCACCAGATGGTAGAGTTTTGTCAGGACTGGCTCTCCCAAGGCCGTCAGTAGTTCCAATGGAATGTTGTCTACTCCGGGGGCCTTGTTTCGCCTCAGGTCTTTCAGTGCTCTGTCAAACTCTTCACGCAGTATCATATCTCCCATTTCATCTTCATCTACATCCTCTTCCATTTCCATAAAATTGTCCTCAAGTACATCGCCCTTGTATAGACCCTCTATATACTCCTTCCACCTTTCTGCTTTCCCTTCTTTGCTTAGAACTGGGTTGCCATCTCAACTCTTGATATTCATATAAGTCGTTCTCTTATCTCCAAAGGTCTCTTTAATTTTCCTGTAGGCAGTATCTATCTTACCCCTAGTGAGATAGGCCGCTACATCCTTACATTTGTCCTCTAGCCATCCCTGCTTAGCCATTTTGCATTTCCTGTCGATCTCATTTTTGAGACGTTTGTATTCCTTTTTGCCTGCTTCATTTACTGCATTTTTATATTTTCTCCTTTCATCAATTAAATTCAATATTTCTTCTGTTACCCAAGGATTTCTACTAGACCTCGTCTTTTTACCTACTTGATCCTCTGCTGCCTTCGCTACTTCATCCCTCAAAGCTACCCATTCTTCTTCTACTGTTGTTCTTTCCCCCATTCCTGTCAATTGTTCCCTTATGCTCTCCCTGAAACTCTCTAAAACCTCTGGTTCTTTCAGTTTATCCAGGTCCCATCTCCTTAAATTCCTACCTTTTTGCAGTTTCTTCAGTTTTAATCTACAGTTCATAACCAATAGATTGTGGTCAGAGTCCACATCTGCCCCTGGAAATGTCTTACAATTTAAAACCTGGTTCCTAAATCTCTGTCTTACCATTATATAATCTATCTGATACCTTTCAGTATCTCCAGGGTTCTTCCATGTATACAACCTTCTTTCATGATTCTTAAACCAAGTGTTAGCTATGATTATGTTGTGCTCTGTGCAAAATTCTACCAGGCGGCTTCCTCTTTCATTTCTTAGCCCCAATCCATATTCACCTACTATGTTTCCTTCTCTCCCTTTTCCTACACTGGTCTTGCAATTGTTGAAATGTATAGTGAATCCACTGAAGACAATGACGACGATGAACTGCCTGAAGAAATTGTACCAGTGTTCACTCACAACAAAGTTTTAGCAGCGCTAGATGTGGATTGCGTTATACTTAGCAGCAAGCCGAAACTATTTCTCCTGACACCCTGCTTCATGGAAAGTGGCGCAACAGTGCTGCTAAAAAGCAAGGCTCTAGTTTAAAACAGAGGACTATGGACAATTTCTTTAAAATGTAACTTATAATTCCGCAAGGAAATGTGTGACTATATATGTACATATCCCTCTCCCATCCTGAAACCATCGATCTTGACGTTGGTGGGGAGGTTTGCGTCCCTCAACGATACAGATAGGCTTCACAAAAGTATGGTTCCTGAAGAAGGGCAGCAGCCTTTTCAGTAGTTGTAGAAGCAACAGTCTGGATGATGACTGATTTGGTCTTGTAACATCAAGTACTGCGAACGGCTGAAAGCAAGGGCAAACTACAGCTGTAATTCTTCCCGAGGGCATGCAGTCCTATTGTACGAGTAAATGATGGTGATGGCATCCTCTTGGGTAAAATATATCGGAGATAAAATATTGGCCCATTCGGATCTCCGGGGCGGGACTACTCAGGAGCATGTCGTCACAAGGAGAAACAAAACTGGCGTCCTACGGATCGGAATGTGGAATGTCAAATCCCTTTATCGGGCAGATAAGTTAGAAAATTTAAAAGGGGAATCGGATAGGTTAAAGTTGTATACAGTGGGAATCAGTGAAGGTAGCTGGCAGGAGGAACAGGGCTTCTGTTCAGGTGAATACAGGTTTGTAAATACATAATAGGGATAATGAAGGAGTAGCTTTAATAATGAATAAGAAAATAGGAACGTGGCTAAGCTACTACGAACAGCACATTGAACGCATTATTGTAGCCAAGATAGACAAGAAGCACACACCCACAACAATAGTGCATATTTATATGCCAATTATCTCCGCTGATCATGAAGAAATTGAGGAAGTGTCTGATCAGATAAAAGAAATTATTCAGATAGTTAAGGGAGACAAGAAGTTAATAGTAATGGGATGGAATTCGATAGTAGGGAAAGGAAGAAAAGGGAAAGTACTAGGTGTATATGGACTGGGGGAAAGGAATGAAAGAGAAAGGCGCCTGGTAGAATTTTGCACAGAGTATACTCGAATCATCACTAACACTTGGTTTAAGAACCATAAAAGAATGCTGTATACATGGAAGGTACCTGGAGGCACCTGAAGGTTTCATACTGATTATATCAAGGTTAGACAGAGATTTAAGAACCATATTTTAAATCGTCAAACGTATCCAGGGGCAGATGTGGATGGACTCTGACCACAATTTATTGGTAATGAACTGTAGGTTAAAACTGAAGAAATTGGAAAAAGGTAGGAAATTGATGGGAACTGGATAAGTCCAAATAACCAGAGGTTGTTGAGAAATTAATATGGAGCATTATACAACGGTGGACTAGAAGAGAGAAAAGCAATATATTAGCAGAACAATGGGTGGCTTTGAGAGACAAAATAGTAACGATAGCAGAGGACGGAATGGAGAGTATCTTGAAAGGAGGACATAAGGTGAACATCAACAAAAGCAAAATATGGATAATAGAATGTAGGCGACTGAAATCAGGTCATCCCGAGAGAATTAGATTAGGAAACAAGACACTTAAAACATTATATGAGTTTTGTATTTCCTCAGAAAAATAACCGATGATGGACGAAGTGATGAGGATATAAAATGTGCACTGGCAATGGCAAGAATAGCGTTTTTGTGAAACAGAAATTTGCTAACATCAAGTATAGATTTAAGCGTAAGGAAGTCTTTCCTGAAAGTACACACAACAAAAAAGGTTCTGCATCACCCTGGTTCCCAGAAGACCTGAGGTTAGACGTTGACTCTATACATTGTATCACAGACACAGTCGCTTTGACAGTTCAGAGATGTCACTAAAACCACCCAAAGATGTAAACAACCATGCATTAGCAGCGCCTATTAGACGGAGGGAATCCAACAGCTGATCAGCTCCATTCATTCCACCAGAAAGGAGGTACATGGCTCGTTTGTCTGTAGTTCAACCATGCTTAGACGGTCAATACCGCGATTCGATCGCGTCCGCATTGTTACAGTATGCCAGGAAGGGCTCTCAACAAGAGAAGTGTGCAGGCGTCTCGGAGTGAACCAAAGCGATGTTGTTCGGACATGGAGGAGATACAGAGAGACAGGAACTGTCGATGACATGCGTCTCTCAGGCCACCCAATGGCTACTACTGCTGTGGATGACCGCTTACGAATTATGGCCCGGAGGAACCCTGACAGCAACGCCACCATGTTGAATAATGCTTTACTCAAAATTTGCAGAATAACCTGCGACAGGGATCGCTAACGAGTGTCACGAAATGTCAATGACGATCCGTTTCAAACACGACAAGAATTGCTGTTGTAAACGAATTCAGGTCCACCTCAACCAGTATCCGGGTAAAAATTGAGAGGGAAACTGCGTACAGTTTTTTCCTTGCCAAAGGCAAATTCTCATAGAGGCATAGAAAACTGCTGGTCTTCAATGGACCAGACAACACAAAAGCTGTAAGAACGGTCAGGGGTCGTTGGTGTGGTCTGAGGAGTCGCGCTTTCGCCTTGTTTCGATTGGTACAAGGCGACGAATCCCCCAACGACCCAATAAGGTCGTGCAGGGTGTACAGGGTACAAAACAGGCCGGAGATAGTTGTGTGATGTTTCTAAAGTCTTTTTCGTGGCAGGACCTGTGGCCACTCATTCAAGCTATTGCACACGTGAACCACGATGTTTATCCCAAAATTATCGATGACCTAGCGTTTTCCTTGGGTGTAAGTCTTCACGATGAGTATGATGTCGACACTTCCGTATTCCAATAAGTCACAGCTGTGTAAACAGTGCTGCACGCAAACGTTCCTGGTCAGCCACTCCGTCGTATCTGCCCTGTCTCGTTAAATAACCCAGTCATAACACCAAACAAAATGTATGGGGCAATTTGGAAAATCAGATGACACTTGGAATAAACACCCGCGGAATTTGTAACTCAACGGAATTTAATCATCACTGAGGCACTTCAGCTGAATATGGCATACCTGACACTCTTCCTCGCTGAACTGAGACCATCGTCAATGCTTTATTTTTATTTATTTCATTTTTTAAAAGTCAATCTTCTGTCTGGTTTGATGCGACCCACTCTGAATTCCTTTCCCGCGCTATCAGCTTCATTTCAGATTAACAGTTGTACCCTGCGCCCCAGATTGTTTGTTGGATGGACGTCAATCTTTGTCTTCGCTTACAGTTTCTGGCCTCTACAGGTCCGTCTAGTACCATGGAAGTTATTCTCTGATGTCTTAACACATTTCCTATCTTTTGGTCCCTTCTTCTTTCCAATGTTTCCCGTACGTCCCTTTCTTCACCGATTCTGTCGAGAACCTCCTCATTCCTTATCTTATAACTAACTCTAATATTCGACATTCTTCTGTAGCTCCACGTCTCGAACGCTTCGGTTGTGCTATACTCGTAACTTACATTCTCAGCAATTTCTTCTTCAAATTAAGGCCTATCTTTGATACCATTATACTTCCCTTGGCACGGAATGCCCTATTTGCCCTATTTGCCCTATTTGCTTCATTCGTCTTGGTTTAGTTTGCTACCATGGTAGAAAAATTCCTTAACTTCGTCTAATTCATGATCACCAGTGTTGATGTTAACTTTATCGTTAATTGCGTTTCTACTACTTCCCATTACTTCTGTCTTTTTCTGTTATACCATCAGTCCATATTCTGTACCCATTAGGCTGTTCACTCCACTCATCAGATCCTGTAATTCTTCTTCACTTTCACTGAGTACAGCCATGTCCTTAGGAAATCTTATCACTGATTCCTTTTCACCCTAAATTTTAGCCTCACTCTCTAACCTTTCCTTTTTTTCCGAATCTTTTGCCAATGGACAGAATATCATGACAATTTTTCAATAGGCCATATGTCCTGTGAGTATACCTTACGTGTCTTTAACTCTGTCGTTTGATTTCCTTCTGAATCCTAATGCCATTGGTGTCAGCTAATTCTTTTCCCTTCTAGGTGCAGTTTCTCACCTTAAGGGCAAGGAACATCTGACCGCTCCTGCGTCCTCTTTGACAAGGCCCTTGGCATATCGAGGGATACTTCTAATGCCGGGAGTCTTCGGCCGTCATTGCTTACAATTTTTATTCAAAATTTAAGCGGTGCCTGGGTTCGAACCCGGGATCTAAAACGTTTTGATTAGTACTCAGACCACAGGCTTAGAAGCGATGCTACATTCTATACACTTGACCTCTCCTAGGGGTGACTAATTTTCTGTGCCCTGTGATTATTACATTCATATTCAACCGAATACTTATCAACGCCGAAAAAACGCGGAAAGCGACTGACCCACGAGTATTTCCCTTATTTGAAGAAAATCACCCCTACGTTCATTTTGCCACAGATGGCCTTTCTGTCGCCAAATATTCTGACGCAGCTAAAGTCTAAGTCGCTAGTGACATTCTACGATACAGATCAGATAAGAAAAACGTTATTAAATTTAATAAAAAATGTACTCCATTCAAAACCTCCAGCATTGTACTCCTACTTGCTAATAACGCAATAAAATGAATACCGTAGTTGAGTTTATTCATACAAAAAATTTCAGAGTTTTCCTACCAACAGGGAAGAGAGAAGAAAGTCTATCCGGATGGCAGTCCGTTGAAGGCTGCTGGAACTGTGGATACAGTGAGGAAGAGAAGGCTGACGCAGAGTCACAGTCTGGCGACGCCTTAGGGGAGTAAGAGCTGACTGGCGGGCAGTGGACCGGTTGTGCACCCCTGTTCTCTTGGAGAGTTGTCTTGTGAAGAAGACGGCGGTGGTAGAAAATGCGCCCCAGCCGTCGCCAGCTGTTATTTATCTGAGCATCGGGGGCGGGCGTAGGCGGGCTTGGGTGGAGCCGCGTGTCACCAGCGGGACCTTCCATGGAAACGAGCCGCAGGTACAGCCCGTCATGCGAGGGCGCACACACGTGTTCTCCCATACGAGCCGCCGTGGGAAGGCGCGGTGCGTCGCAGCCTCTGACCTACACCAATTATGCAGCAGCGCCGATACGTCGTCGCGGACACCCCGCACAAAATACGGCGGGGTCCATGCTGCTCCGCTGGCGGCCTACGTGTTAGGCGCACGGGACTCCGCTACACTATGTCTGCCCTTGACATACGTGGTGTGCGTTGGCTGCCATCTTGAGCAATGGCTGCATTTTTTCTCAGTATTGGGATTACGATGGTCGTTCAGTAAGTAATGCACAAAATTTTTTCCTCGTTCAGTTTCTATTGAAAAAATGTGGAATTTGTTGCGGGACATCGTGGAATCTTCTCGCTTCAGTCCCTATGGTTTCATGAAATTTTGATAGATGGCGGCGCTTTGTGTAACCTTCACAAAGGTGTCTGTAACGGTGGTGCATTCCAAGCAGAGAGTTGTCATTGAGTGTCTTACGGCGAAAACCAGAGTATCACCTACATTCATAGGCGCTTGCAGAATGTCTACGGTGACCTGAACAAAAGCACGGTGAGTTATTGGGCGAAGTGTCTGTCATCATCTCAAAAAGGTGCAAACACGTCCGATCTCCAATGTGCCAATTGGCCACACATACAGCTGTGACTCTACATCTACATCTACATTTATACTCCGCAAGCCACCCAACGGTGTGTGGCGGAGGGCACTTTACGTGCCACTGTCATTACCTCCCTTTCCTGTTCCAGTCACGTATGGTTCGCGGGAAGAACGACTGTCTGAAAGCCTCCGTGCGCGCTCTAATCTCTCAAATTTTACATTCGTGATCTCCTCGGGAGGTATAAGTAGGGGGAAGCAATATATTCGTACCTCATCCAGAAACGCACCCTCTCGAAACCCGGCGAGCAAGCTACACCGCGATGCAGAGCGCCTCTCTTGCAGAGTCTGCCACTTGAGTTTGTTAAACATCTCCGTAACGCTATCACGGTTACCAAATAACCCTGTGACGAAACGCGCCGCTCTTCTTTGGATCTTCTCTATCTCCTCCGTCAACCCGATCTGGTACGGATCCCACACTGATGAGCAATACTCAAGTGTAGGTCCAACGAGTGTTTTTTAAGCCACCTCCTTTGTTGATGGACTACATTTTCTAAGGACTCTCCCAATGAATCTCAACCTGGTACCCGCCTTACCAACAATTAATTTTATATGATCATTCCACTTCAAATCGTTCCGCATGCATACTCCCAGATATTTTACAGAAGTAACTGCTACCAGTGTTTGTTCCGCTATCATATAATCATACAATAAAGGATCCTTCTTTCTATGTATTCGCAATACATTACATTTCTCTATGTTCAGGGTCAGTTGCCACTCCCTGCACCAAGTGCCTATCCGCTGCAGATGTTCCTGCATTTCGCTACAATTTTCTAATGCTGCAACTTCTCTGTATACTACAGCATCATCCGCGAAAAGCCGCATGGAACTTCCGACACTATGTACTAGGTCATTTATATATATTGTGAAAAGCAATGGTCCCATAA
Organism: Schistocerca nitens; assembly: GCF_023898315.1. Taxonomy (NCBI): domain Eukaryota; kingdom Metazoa; phylum Arthropoda; class Insecta; order Orthoptera; family Acrididae; genus Schistocerca; species Schistocerca nitens. Next base: position 896,966,396 of record NC_064614.1, read on the forward strand.
CACTCCCCTGTGGCACGCCAGAGGTTACTTTAACGTCTGTAGACGTCTCTCCATTGATAACAACATGCTGTGTTCTGTTTGCTAAAACCTCTTCAATCCAGCCACACAGCTGGTCTGACATTCCGTAAGCTCTTACTTTGTTTATCAGGCGACAGTGCGGAACTGTATCGAACGCCTTCCGGAAGTCAAGAAAAATAGCATCTACCTGGGAGCCTGTATCTAATATTTTCTGGGTCTCATGAACAAATAAAGCAAGTTGGGTCTCTCACGATCGCTGTTTCCGGAATCCATGTTGATTCCTACAGAGTAGATTCTGGGTTTCCAAAAACGACATGATACTCGAGCAAAAAACATGTTCTAAAATTCTACAACGGATCGACGTCAGAGATATAGGTCTATAGTTTTGCGCATCTGCTCGACGACCCTTCTTGACGACTGGTGCTACCTGTGCTCTTTTCCAATCATTTGGAACCTTCCGTTCCTCTAGAGACTTGCGGTACACGGTTGTTAGAAGGGGGGCAAGTTCTTTCGCGTACTCTGTGTAGAATCGAATTGGTATCCCGTCAGGTCGAGTGGACTTTCCTCTGTTGAGTGGTTCCAGTTGCTTATCTATTCCTTGGACACTTATTTCGATGTCAGCCATTTTTTCGTTTGTGGGAGGATTTAGAGAAGGAACTGCAGTGCGGTTTTCCTCTGTGAAACAGCTTTGGAAAAAGGTGTTTAGTATTTCAGCTTTACGCGTGTCATCCTCTGTTTCAATGCCATCATCATCCCGGAGTGTCTGGATATGCTGTTTCGAGCCACTTACTGATTTAACGTAAGACCAGAACTTCCTAGGATTTTCTGTCAAGTCGGTACATAGAATCTTACTTTCGAAGTCACTGAACGCTTCACGCATAGCCCTCCTTACGCTAACATTGGCATCGTTTAGCTTCTGTTTGTCTGAGAGGTTTTGGATGCGTTTAAACTTGGAGTGAAGCTCTATTTGCTTTCGCAGTACTTTCCTAACTTTGTTGTTGTACCACGGTGGGTTTTTCCCGTCCCTCACAGTTTTACTCGGCACGTACCTGTCTAAAACGCATTTTACGATTGCCTTGAACTTTTTCCATAAACACTCAACATTGTCAGTGTCGGAACAGAAATTTTCGTTTTGATCTGTTAGGTAGTCTGAAAACTGCCTTCTATTACTCTTGCTAAGCAGATAAACCTTCCTCCCTTTTTTTATATTCCTATTATCTTCCATATTCAGGGATGCTGCAACGGCCTTATGATCACTGATTCCCTGTTCTGCATATACAGAGTCGAAAAGTTCGGGTCTGTTTGTTATCAGTAGGTCCAAGATGTTATCTCCACGAGTCTGTTCTCTGTTTAATTGCTCGAGGTAATTTTCGGATAGTGCACTCAGTATAATGTCACTCGATGCTCTGTCCCTACCACCCGTCATAAACATCTGAGTGTCCCAGTCTATCTCTGGTAAATTGAAATCTCCACCTAAGACTATAACATGCTGAGAAAATTTATGTGAAATGTATTCCAAATTTTCTCTCAGTTGTTCTGCCACTAATGCTGCTGAGTCGGGAGGTCGGTAAAAGGAGCCAATTATTAACCTAGCTCGGTTGTTGAGTGTAACCTCCACCCATAATAATTCACAGGAACTATCCACTTCTACTTCACTACAGGATAAACTACTACTAACAGCGACGAACACTCCACCACCGGTTGCATGCAATCTATCCTTTCTAAACACCGTCTGTACCTTTGTAAAAATTTCGGCAGAATTTATCTCTGGCTTCAGCCAGCTTTCTGTACCTATAACGATTTCAGCTTCGGTGCTTTCTATCAGCGCTTGAAGTTCCGGTACTTTACCAACGCAGCTTCGACAGTTCACAATTACAATACCGATTGCTGCTTGGTCCCCGCATGTCCTGACTTTGCCCCGCACCCGTTGAGGCAGTTGCCCTTTCTGTACTTGCCCAAGGCCATCTAACCTAAAAAACCGCCCAGCCCAAGCCACACAACCCCTGCTACCCGTGTAGCCGCTTGCTGCGTGTAGTGGACTCCTGACCTATCCAGCGGAACCCGAAACCCCACCACCCTATGGCGCGAGTCGAGGAATCTGCAGCCCACACGGTCGCAGAACCGTCTCAGTCTCTGATTCAGACCCTCCACTCGGCTCTGTATCAAAGGTCCGCAGTCAGTCCTGTTGATGATGCTGCAGATGGTGAGCTCTGTTTTCATCCCGCTGGCGAGACTGGCAGTCTTCACCAAATCAGATAGCCGCCGGAAGCCAGAGAGGGTTTCCTCCGATCCATAGCGACACACATCATTGTTGCCGACATGAGCGACCACCTGCATATGGGTGCACCCCGTACCCTTCATGGCATCCGGAAGGACCCTTTCCACATCTGGAATGACTCCCCCCGGTATGCACACGGAGTGCACATTGGTTTTCTTCCCCTCTCTTGCTGCCATATCCATAAGGGGCCCCATTACGCGCCTGACGTTGGAGCTCCCAACTACCAGTAAGCCCACCCTCTGCGACCGCCCGGATCTTGCAGACTGAGGGGCAACCTCTGGAACAGGAGAAGCAGCCATGTCAGGCCGAAGATCAGTATCAGCCTGAAACAGAGCCTGAAACCGGTTCGTCAGACAAACTCGAGAGGCCTTCCGTTCAGCCCTCCGGAATGTCTTTCGCCCCCTGCCACACCTTGAGACGATCTCCCACTCTACCACAGGTGAGGGATCAGCCTCAATGCGGGCAGTATCCCGGGCAACAACAGTCGTAGTCCGATCGGGAGATGTGTGGGACGAGCTGACCGTCCCCGACAAACCCCCATCCGGACCCCCACAGTGATGCCCATTAGCACAGCCTCAAGCTGTGTGACCGAAGCCAACACTGCCTGAAGCTGGGAGCGAAGGGATGCCAACTCAGCCTGCATCCGAACACAGCAGTTGCAGTCCCTATCCATGCTAAAAACTGTTTTGCAAAGAAAGTCTGAACTAATCTACAGAGAGCGTATACAAATCGACACAAAATTTAAACGGTTATTAAAATACAAGATTGCCTAGTAAATGCAGTAATGCTGCTACTTGCGCACTGCTGACACACAGCTCGGCGGCGGAAGGAGACTACACGATTTTACACTATTCAGGTACTAAAACGCGATGCTACAACTCTCAAATACTATAATACGCCCGAAATTTATGAATTAAACAATGCAAGTACCAAAAACACGCAAAGAAATTAAGAATTAAACTATGTAACAAATGAGTGAGCTAGGAGTATACGACTTGCTGCTGCAGTTGCTTATCCAACGGCGGCAGGGAGCACACTAACTGTGACCAACCGACACTGGCCGTTCAAAACAAAAACAGAAGATAAACGACTACGCGAATTTACACTATTCAGGTACTAAAACGCGATGCTACAACTCTCAAATACTATAATACGCCCGAAATTTATGAATTAAACAATGCAAGTACCAAAAACACGCAAAGAAATTAAGAATTAAACTATGTAACAAATGAGTGAGCTAGGAGTATACGACTTGCTGCTGCAGCTGCTTATCCAACGGCGGCAGGGAGCACCTGCAATGTTGGAACGTGTAGACTCTCTCATTCGAGGTGACAGACGGATCATAGTCAAACACTTCGCTGCATAACTGGACGTCTCTGTTGGTAGTGCTGACACACTTGTCCACCAGCTGGGGTACTCAAAAGGGTGAACCTGTCGGGCTGGTCGCCTCCTAACAGGATGCCACCTTCCGACTCCCACCTTTCTGGCCCAATGAAAGACGCACTCCAAGGGAAGCAGAACGTGTGTGGTGGGGAGGTTATTGTTGCAGCAAGACGTTGGGTCTGACGTCGACGACGTGAGCATTAGGCCATACCAGTGAGGTGGGGTGAGGCTGTGGCATTGAAAGGAGATTACGTTAAAAATACGGATTTGTAGCCAAAAGAGTGGGGAATAATATGATGTATTGAAATCCTGAACGAGGCCAACTTGCTTTCAGAAAAAAAATGTGTTGCATTATTTATTTAACGCCTTCGTACATGCAAACGTGTACAGTCGTTTAGTAGCAGAAAGGAAGTCAGGGATACAAATTCATATAGTTGCTCAGAGATTTCAGTGCAACACCTTCCTTCCTATAGTTTGCTATTATTTGCTCTATTGTCATAATACACTCAAAATTAGTGGATAACGTACGACTAGGAAACACAATGTATTACAATATTTATTTTGCTAGGAAACTATTTACCAGTGCTTCGTAGACGACTTATCTCTATTCTGAATATAGCGCGCAGTAAGACCTCCACGCCCAATGGCTGTGTTAGTAATAGAAGTCTATACTACCTAACAATAAACGAGCTTCGTACACTCTGTAGGTAACACAACTGACAATAGACTAGAAGAATAGTGGCTAGAGTGATTATTTTTTAATCTCTCAAAGATAAATGTTTGGTTCAACATTTCTAAGAGATAAAAGTAAACATACTAGTGTGGTTAAAAGTAACCTATTTTAATAAGTCTTTGATTTGTTTTCATTCCACTTATGAAAGAACCAAAGGAAAAGAAACAATAATGAATTTGGTTTTGAAATCAAGGAACTACTCGCAAACTTATCATCGGTATTAGATGAGCTAATTGCACGTATCTCCAGACTTTTCTAAGCAAGTGCAGTTCTCTAGTTCTTGTTGGAAAGTCAGTTGCTTTTCGTATTATAGTGACCGCAAACCTTTAAAGTTTCGAGGCCACTGGCAATAAATCTTTTTTGTGCCTTTCTGATGTGTGAATTCGTGGAATCCATTTCCACTTAATTATTTTACTGCGACACTGCAGATATTCACTGCAACCTGCAGGCTAAGTTAAACTCATGACGTTCGAACAACTGGGCAGTGTCGATGAAATATTCTGTGTTTTTTTCGTACTCAATCCACGCCACAATAGCGCAACCATCGGGGCATCAACAGACAATTATCAAAACCGGACTGATGAAATCCAAAATGAACTAATGAAATATGAAACTATGGTACGTCTGCTACCTTTTCAGATCGCTGTTAAGTCATAAGGTAGATGTAGAATATTTGTTTTACTTACTCGTGGCAGATCGCTATTAAGTCATAAGATGGATATACTATTTTTGTTTTACTTACTCGTGGCTGAAGCGTACCTCTACAGTATACACAGTTATACACAGTATGACATCATCTTCTAGTTGCTAGTAATGTACGTATGGCGCCGCTTATCGCTTCTCGTTTTCCTCTTCTTCCTATTATGCCAGTATCCTTGTAGTTCTCTGGCATCCATCGCGTCTCAGACCTCTCGATTCCAGCTCCTCCTACGTCGTTCAAGCCCACTTCTTTCTGCCGGGGTCCACTATCACACTTCCTTTGGGCATCGGCTACAGTTAATCTTTTCCAGATGTCCATCACATTTTAGGTGTTTCATCTCTATGCCTATTATTGACTCATCGATATCCACAGCCTCTCTTATGTTGGTATTTGGTACACTGTCCACCCAGGACATGCCACTACTTCGTCTTCAAAATGCCATTTTTAGCGTAAGCAACTTGTTTCTCTTATGCCTGTTTATTACTCGTGTTTCTGATCCGTGCATACGATTTTTTCAAAAACTGAACGATGTATTTTCTGTTTGTTATTTTTTGTAATTTTGTTATTCCAAACGATCGAGTTCAATTGTCATATGGCCCTCTTACTCTGGCCTATTTTACTATTTATGCCATGTTAATTTTTTTCCGTTTGATGGCATATTAACCCCCAGGTATTGAAAGTCTTATATCGCCTGATCTTAATGGCTCCAACCTCCAGATCCTATATGCTCTCTCACCAACCTTCAGATATTCAGTTTTTGTCATGCTTACTGCAACGTCATATTTTTCATTCTCCTCTTTTAATTGCGAAGTATGTACTCAGCACCATTCTGGTACCCTGCTACGATGACCTGATCATCATTGTGGAGAAGTGTGTACAAGACTTCATCATCCACAGGGACACCCATGCCTCCACATTTGTTCTTTCACAGAGATTTTAAATAGCGTTGATGCTATAGCACACGCTTGGCGTAGCCCTTTAGTGGCATAGAACTCCTTTGACACTGAACTTCCTACTTTAATGGCGCTCACACAGATCGTATAGAACTGTTTTACTGCTTTGATCCAAATAGTTGACACGCCACTATTCTGCCTTGTGTATATTGTGTCTTTTGTATTAAACCGGGGACCTAGAAATGGCGAAGCGGCTTCGTCCCCGCCGTAGCCCTCAGTAGTTCACAACCCCACAACAGGCTCCAGCAGTCCACTCACCGCACCACCGCCCCACACCGAACCCAGGATTATTGCGCGGTTCGGCCCCCAGTGCCCCCCCCCCCTCCCCTAATCCCTTCCCCGGGAACGTCTCACACCAAACGACTGCACCCCCAAATGCTTGCGTGGTACAGTAATTATGGTGTACGCGTACTTAGAGACAATGTTTGCGCAACAATCGAGAACATAGTGTAACTGAGGTGGAATAAGGGGAAACAGCCTGCATTTGCCGAGGCAGATGGAAAACCGCCTCGAAAACCATCCATAGGCTGGCCGGCACACTGGACCTCGATTCGGATTCGTGTCGGGAAGCAGCGCGTTAGACCGGGCGGCTAACTGGGAGGGGAGGCCTACCACTCTGCATACTTCCCCACAGATTGTTTTATGGTACCGAACAATCCTGCAAATCCACGAAGACTATATGAGTCACTATCCCTTTGGCAGTTCTCTTCCCAATTAGATTCCGTAATGTGAATATTCCATCAGTCCACAGCGACCACTGTTCTTCATATATTACAGCCTCCATCTCTATTCCTTCTTTTAAGATTCTCCCTATAATTGCTCTATTCCCCTACTTATAGATTGGATTAATAACTAACTTTTTCCATTCGTGGCCGGCCGCTGGTGGCCGAGCGGTTCTGACGCTACAGTCTGGAACTGCGCGACCGCTACGGTCGCAGGTTCGAATCCTGCCTCGGACATGGATGTGTGTGTTGTCCTTAGGTTAGTTAGGTTTAAGTAGTTCTAAGTTCTAGGGGACTTATGACCTCAGCAGTTGAGTCCCATAGTGCTCAGAGCCATTTGAACCATTTTTCCATTCGTTGTGTACTTGATCCCCTTCCAAACACTTACTATGTATGAAATGATAATTAAATGGACACCTAGCTGCAAACAGGCGCTAATGTACTTCATTGGGGACATGTTGAAAATGTGTGCCCCGACCGGGACTCGAACCCGGGATCTCCTGCTTACATGGCAGACGCTCTATCCATCTGAGCCACCGTGGGCACAGAGGATAGTGCGTCTGTAGGGACTTATCCCTTGCACGCTCCCAGAGAGATCCACATTCCCAACATGTCCACACCACTACATTCGTAGTACGCCTAATAGATGGATCTCACGGGGAGCGTGCAAGGGATAAGTCCCTGAACACGCACTATCCTCTGTGCCCACGGTGGCTCAGATGGATAGAGCGTCTGCCATGTAAGCAGGAGATCCCGGGTTCGAGTCCCGGTCGGGGCACACATTTTCAACATGTCCCCAATGAAGTACATTAGCGCCTGTTTGCAGCTAGGGTGTCCATTTAATTATCATTTCATTTCTAGCAGAGCTGCATGGTCGTCCACGGTAACTGTTCATTCGGGAACAGATACTACCGTCATATATATATACTTACTATGTAACTGAGCCAAGATACCATACACAACCGAAGGACCTGCCGTTATTAATTCTGTGTTTATTCCACCCGGATCTAATAATTTCCCATTTTTCAAATGATTCACAGCCTTAACAATTTCTTCGAGATTGTTTTTCATGGAAATTTAACATCTCTTGTATAAATTTCTTTCTCCTCTCCGTGAGCAGGGCTTATTAATACTTCACTCACTCCTCCAAGTGTACACAGTATATAGATATCACAAAAAGAGGAACATTCACACTTAACATCCACCACATTTGCAAATAAGTTAACATTTATCCAAAACTGAGCCACGCCTTTGGCACTACTGATTGCAAGCGTAAGGTCCTGCGTTGAACTGATGAATGACCTAAGAGGACACTAGCATTTTTCTCCTCCACGCTCACACTTTCTTAGTCAAACCCAATAGCGTAAGGTACGATGTCACGCTACCTCAACCCGTGCTTAAATCGTTAAGGGCAATCCAGACGCCCTCTCTTCATCGTGGCTGGCCGTAAGACGTTTCCGCTGTCCAGCCAATTCTTTTTCAAGGAAATTCATTGTCTGGAGGGAGCTTCAAGGGTTCTGCTTTTTTGAAGGATTTCTTTCTAGGTTTTTTTTCTAGGATGAGATAGTTGATGGTGAGCTTCAATCTTTTCGGCCTTCAGTCGTTCATGATCGGCGGCAACCTGGCGGTGCGATAGCGGCGAGTTAATAAATGTTCTCAACAGGGGAGCGTTTCAAGCAACCTGTATCAGCATGCAAGATTTGTTCAAAGCAGGTTCCACAGCTTTGGAATGAGATGGTTATTTCCAAACTGGGAAGACATACTCTGCTGCAGAATAGCACGCCGCCAAAGCGGTCCCTTATCTCCCCAGTTCGTGCCTCTTAACTTTCTCAAGATATTATTTCGATCGCAGGTTTTCCGTTTGACGTTGGAGCATTATTGTCTGAGGTAGTGGTACAGTTTTACTCCCAGATTCTTTGAAGTGATTCCGTCATGACCTTGACCCCCCCCTCCCACCCCCACACCCCAGTTTTGGGATGGGAGCACAGAGTACAGTTTTCTAGAGGCTGGCCCATAGGTCTTTCAGAGCCGCATCGTAAGTGACTTATATGTCTTCAAATGATTCCTCTTGGAAGGCCAGGGCAACGTCTTTGATACAGATAAAACTTCGTGTGTTGTAAGGAAGTGCTGATGATTTGTAGCAGCAACGTAGCCAGAATGCTTCCTTGAGGCCAGCCATTTACTAACTTCATGCCCGTGAAAATCAACAAGAAATCTACGATTCTGGACCAGTGTTGATATCAGCCTGGTAAGTTTTGGATACTTGGTGTGAGTAAATACGCAATACGCAATATGCAAGAGAATACGACGGTTAACCGTATAGTATATAACACTAAGGTCCAGGAAAGACTGTTTTCAAAAACATCTTAAGTAGGTTGAGGTAGGTTGAGCATTTATGCAACAGCGCTCTTGTCTGAAGCAGAAAATTTTGGCCAGGCCACTTTCTTGAAGTTATATCTGCAACCATAAGGCACATACTGTGATCGAATAGCGCGGAGAAGCTGGCACAGGACTGGCCTGTGTTCAGAATGAGGGAAAGGGAAGAGTTGGAGCTCCCAAGAACCTCAAAGAAGATTAAAACTAAAAAGACTTTCAGAATTGGAACCATAAATGTACAGACAATGATTAAGACTGGTAAACTTAAACAGGTAATAGATGAGATGAAAGAGAAAAGCATTGGAATATTAGCGATGCAAGAAACAAGAGACATTGACGAAGACACAGTGGAGTCAGAAAGCTTCATAATACTGAAGGGGAGTCCAGCAGTTAAAGTGGGAAAGATATGCACCTAGATGCTTTGGTGCAGGGTTCATAGTAGACAAGAGATACGAGGATGGCATAACTGAAATTAAGAGCAGGTCAGAAAGGATATTAACACTGACTTTTCAAGCAGGGAACAAAAAGTACACAATAATAAATGGACATGCACCTACAAATGACAAGAACAGGAAAGACAAGAAAATTGCTGATAGTTTCTGGGAAGAGCTAGATGATACACTGAAAAACATACCACATAGACATGTAAAGATACTAGTAGGAGATTATAATGCACAGACTGGAAGAGAGAAGCAACATAAAGGAGTAGTGGGCGAGTACCCTGCACACCAGGGGACAAACAAAAATGGAGAAAGGCTAATTGAACTGTGTTGAGAACACAAAATGAGACTGATGACAAAACACTTCAGGGCCAAACCGTGTAAGAAAAAGACATGGGCAAACCCATGCACCTGCCTTGGGGAATTCCAAATTGACCACATACCAATCAGCTCGACAAATGCTAAAGAGATCATGAACACAAAGGTCAGGAAGAACACAAGAATAGAATCGGATCACTATCTTACAGAATTAAGTGCCTCTGGATTCCAAACAGCGACAGACTGCCACAGACGAACAGAAGAACAGAAAACATAACGGTAGACAGAGACAAATTAAGACACAATCGATCCAGATATGAGGAAGGAATTGAATCATTCAATGAATGGGACGACATGAAGCGAAATATGGCGAAACAGGTTGAACTATGGGGAAAGGAAGAAAAGAAACGGAAGCACTGGTGGTGGAACAAGGAATGTGAGGAAGCAGTAGAGACTCGCAGGAAAGCCTGAGGAGACTGGAGCAGCAAGAAGGACCGAGAAAAATGGGAAGTTTTCTTAGGAGCAAGAAAGGAAGCAGCCCGAACAATATGATGGACCAGAAGACAGAAGATGAAGCAGGAACTGGACGAGATTGAGACCAACTTCAGGAAAAACAACAGCAGACACTTTTTCGGGAAATTCAAAAAGAGTCTGAGTGCATACAAGGGTAGAGAACTGTTTATAAGAGATAAGAAATTGGAGCTGGCTGTCAGTGCGAAGGAGAACTGTCGAATTTTTGCAGAGCACTTTCACGACCTGCTGAACTGTGAACCACCTGAAGAAGAGCTGGAACTGGGGACTGACACAGAAGAGAGAGAGCCACGCCCTCCAACCAGGGATGAAGTCGCACATGCCATAAGCGATCTGAAGAATAATAAGGCAACTGGAGAAGATGGTATAGCAGCCGAGATGATAAAGTGGGGAGGCAACAAAGCAATAGACAACATGACCAACATAATTCACCAGATCTGGAGAACAAAAAAGTTGCCAGAAGAACGGAAGAATGCCATTGTAGTACCTATACATAAGAAGGGGGACAAGAGAGATGCAAACAACTACAGAGAGATATCGCTACTAGGGGTCGGATACAAGGCGCTGTCAGAACTATTGCTCAAGAGAGTACAAGAACAGGTAGAAAGTACAGTTGGCGACTACCAAGCGGGATTCAGGAAGGGAAGAGGTTGTGTAGAGCAGATATTTATCCTGAAGCAACTAATAGAACATACGGCCTTAAAAAACAAAAAGGCAGTAATAACCTTCGTGGACTTCAAAAAGGCATATGACTCCATCGACAGACAGACTCTTGTTAGGATCCTGAAGAACAGAGGACTTGATGGAACTACACAAGAACTCATAAAAGAAATTCTGACAGACACAAAAGCAAGGCTGAGATTCAGAGGAGCATTGTCATAAGAATTTGAGATCAAGACTGGTGTTAAACAGGGAGATGGATTGTCACCATTGTTGTTCAATATAGCACTGGACGAAGTGATCAGGCAGTGGAGAGCAATAAACGAGGAAATGGGAATACCAAAGACCCAGGTGGGGGACAAAAAGGACAACAGGGCTCAAGTGGACTGCCTAGCCCTTGCAGATGACATAGCAATAGTAAGTGAGACGGAAGAAGACGCAAAGACACAACTTAAGTAAGGTAGCCAGAAAGGTGGGACTAAGGATCGCCTATAACAAGACAAAGACATTAAACACCACTGCAAACTGGGAAACACCCGAAGGCACTGTGCAAATGGTGGACAAATTTAAATACCTGGGAGAATTTATAACAGGAAGGAACAGGAGCAAGGAGGGAATAACAGAGAGGATAAAGAAGATGAGGTCAGCCTTCTGCATGACGAGAGAGGTATACAATAAAAAGAATATATCCACAGAGGCAAAGATAAGCCACTACAAGGCAACAGTGAGGAATGCAGTATTATATGCTGCTGAGACGATGACACTAGGAAGAAATGGGGCAGAGCAACTAGAGAAAGAAGAGAGGAAAATACCGAGAAAAATACTAGGTCCCAAAAGAGGTGGAGAGAGGTGGATGCGAAGACCTAGGGAAGAATTGTACCGCAACATGAGAACAATATCCGGGGAAATCAGACTCAAAAGGGCAACGTTTGCTAGGCATGTAGTTAGGATGAGTATGGACAGAATGACAAAGAGAGTGTGGGAAACAGCAGGGAGGACAAATAGAAAGACAGGAACCAAGTGGATTGTTGTACTTAGGAAGAACTGCTTGGAATTGGGGATCAAGGTCGAAGGAAAGGAAAATTGGAGGAACAAATATACACCGACAAATATGCCGGAGATCAATGGCAGAGAAGAATACAGGAAAAGATTAGAATGTCACCAGTGGAGCCGCCAGGAGAAACGGAAACTGAAGATCTCGGAAGAAGAGCGGGAGAGGAGAAGAGAAAGAATGAAGAGGTTCTGGGAGAAGAAGAGGAAAATGCAGTCCATGAAGGGGCTTCCCATGGTCCTACAGAGGCCATAACGGAAGAAGAAGAAGAAGAATAATGAGGAAAAGGGTTGCATTCTGTCTTTGTGCATTGCTGTATTATTCTACAGTTTTTGTTTTGCTTGTGCATTTATCCCTCGGATGCGCAGTGTCGGCATTGTTAGGATCGGGTTTGTCGACATTAATGTTTAGGAGTGGCTGGATGCCCTTCCTGCCGCCACCCCATATCTCCTGGGACAGAAGCAGTGTAGCCCACTTGTCTGCATCTAGTGTAATCCATGGAATAGTGCAAACGTGTTCAGATGTCTGCGAGTCATGTAACTGAGGCGTGACTTGGGGACCAGCCCACTATTCACTTAGTGGGATGTGGAAAACCGCCTAAAAATCACATCCAGGCTGGCCAGGACACCGACCCTCGTCGTTAATCCGCCGTATGTATTCGATCTGGGGCCGGCACGCCTACCCGATTCCAGGAAGCAGCACATTAGCGCTCTCAGTTAATCTGGCGGGTACTGTGTTATTCTACAGTGCATGTATAAAAATATGAAAATACCGAAAACATGAATCACCGTGCCTAAAAGGTTGTAGCGACTGCATATATACTGTCAAGAGCTTCCTGTCGTCTCAGAATGGATACATGAAGCTTCTGTAAAGTTTTAAAGAGAATTTTAGCATTCTTCCTGAAAAAAAAGGGGGGGGGGGATCTGCTGTTCAGGTAACGATGAAGGTGGCGGATAGGAGTCAAGCACTTTTCTCTCCAAAGTAAACCACGAATGCCTACCAATATTGAGATCTGGTGACAGTGACGGCCAAGACTGATGCGGAAATTCACCCTTGTACTCACCAAACCAGTCCTAGACGATGCGAGTTGTACGAACAGGGGCCCTGTCGTCTTGCAACACAGCATCACCATTGGGGAACAAAGATGTGCCAAAAAGGCCGCATAAAGCTTGGCAGTAACTTGACCTTGCAGACTAATCATGGGGGCTACGGAATACAACTATGTGGCTGCCCAAATCATCACCGAAGCCCCGTCATATTCAACTCTTATGATATAAACTCCACCAGAAATTTGAAACAACTTGACACTGGACTCATCCGACCAAATGACTTTCTTCCATTCCAGATTTTAAAGCACCGTCACGACGTTTTCCGATTACGGGCATTTGCATTACTGACGACTGTTTCAGAGTTCCAACTCACCCCACAATTCCGTGCTTATGGAGTTCACTTCACGTTGTTTTGGTGATGACAGGATTCGAGAGTGCGACGTTCAGTTCTGCAGCGACACTTGCAGCTGTCTTTCCTCTTATTTTTCCGTCACAATAGTCTTCAGTGTCCGTCTGTCACGATCACTCAACACACACGTTCGTCTGTGTTGTGACTTAGCGGATGATGTTCCACTGTACGCGGCACAAATCTTCGAACGATGCCTTTTGAAACATCAAACATGTCAGCTGGTTTGGTTACGGAAGCAACCACCGTACGACCACCAACAATTTTCCCACGTAGAATGCACTGAGCTCCGACATACTACATTCACAACTACACATAAGAGTGTTCTGACCATGTCTGACTCTTGAAACGTGTTGAGAACATTGCATAGGAGCCGTTCGTGGTCAGCTGCAACAGCCCGACCTGTAGGCTTGGCTAGTATCTGCATTTACGTTCAAGGATGCATTTTTCGCAATGTTTCCATATGTTTATCCACCCTCAGTATTACTGACGAAAAGCAAATCTAGATTATAACCTCTTAGTCAGCGGCAATTTACTATCTTGAATAACATGTAGCTCACTATCATCTGCCCGTGTACTGTAGTAATTCATCAGTTTTACAGTTGTAATAGGACTTCAGCTTTTCTTACAGTGTAATAGAAGTACTAATTTGAGAACTTTGATGTCATCTTATGAAACAGCAGGGGTGGTCCCGAATTACCGCATCACGACGTACAACCTGCTGTTGATGACTTGCGTAGTCTGAATTTATATTCTTACAGCAGCAATTTCTGCAAGATCATTATATATATATATATATATATATATATATATATATATATATATATATATATATATTTATTTATTTATTTATTTATTTATTACCTGCTCCGGAATTTGCCAGCTTGCGTCAAGGATCATTATAGAGCGTGTATACACATGGTGACGATGCAGCAGTTATTATCGTAGCCTTTGAATGAAGGCAATAGCCACAAAACGGTAGACACAGCTAGATCACTCAAAGAAACATAGCTGAGATTGTGAAGAAAGTGCTAGTCATAATAACAGAGTAGTTCTGCCCTTAAAAATGGAATAAGAGACTTCCTATGTTGCCTGCAGCCATTTAGCGTATGATGCGACAGGATGTTGTCTCCGAAAATCCTAACTAACGTGGAGAAAATGTTTCGCAACAAGTTTTACCTGAATTGGAGATCATTTATCACCATCGTTATAACAGTGCTAGAAACTGTTTGTTTCAAGCCAACAGCTGTCGACAAAGAACTGTTAGCACAGTACAATTTGTGGAGGTGCTCTTGAATCGCTTTCTGGAATGTTTCTGGTACAACTGCTTTTGAACTCCAAGTTCATTCTGGCAAAAGATTATCTATCGAACTACTACAACGACGAACTTCCTGTACTTAGTACTGTTCACGGATAAGGCATCTTTCAACAGTGACATGATCTCAACTGACGTTGTATCCATGTCTGAAGTAGCGAGAAAGCATACGCTATGTTCGTCTCAGATCACCCGCCAAAGGGTGTTGGCCATTCCGTTCGAATGAATGCCACACGTTAACTCTTGTTTATTCGAGATGTGCTTCCGCTGATGTTTGAGACTGTACCTCTAAATTTCCACGAGAGCATGTGTTCTCAACACAATGATACGCTGTTTCATTTTGATTTTAATATCCGCAAGCAAATGAACAACAAACATTCTCATAAATATATTAGAAGTAGAGCTCATATTACATGACCACTGAAAGCATAGATTTCACAAATATGTTTTTTCTTCCCGCAAGGTTTCAAGTAATTGAAAATAGGTTAATTTGAGGTATAGAAAATTTTATTTATTGCTTAATGCGTGCATAGTGTCTGTAGGTTGTCATTTCGTGTAGTTGCTATGACCTTAGTTTTTATCTATGAGATGTAAAATATTTATATAAATGAAAAATAAATTGCAACATGAAAGCTTCTAAGACTTATCTCTGATAAATGCGTGGGATATACGGGGGCATTCGATAAGTAATGCAACACTTTTTTCTGAAATCAGGTTGATTTATTCATGATAGGAGAACACCATGTTATTTCCCTCTCTTTTCGCTACTAAACATAATTTTTAACATGATTTCCGTTCAACGTGACGGCCTTACACCGCCTTAATGTATTCCCCAATGCTACCACTCTACTGATCGACGACAGAGCCAACATCTTGCTGCATCAATAACCTCCATATTATACACTTACTGCTTCCCATGGAGTGCATCCTTCATTGGGACAAACTCGTTGCTCTTTATGGTCTTATAGTAGGCGGTAAGGAACCAAGACGGCACATACCTTTGAGTTCCCTAAGTGGTGGGCGAGGGTCTCGACCATCAACAGAGACGTCCAGTAGAGGTGTTTGTGATCCGTCGATCACCACGAGCGAGAGTGTCCGCACAATTCAACATCACAGCAGTCACAGCTGTGTGCGGCAGGCCAGCACATGGCAGATCGAATAGGCTTCTGCGAACTTGCGACTTTGACAGACGCGTCGCCCAACGACTCACCTTGCTTTTGTTCACTGGCTGGTCTTAGTAGACATTCTGAGCGTGGCTTCCCTATGTGCGATGGACTGGTTATCCGCCAAAAGAAACTCACGGACGGTTCTCTGTTTGGAACGCACCTCCGTTACAGACTCCATCTAGAAGGCGCTGCGAACTATCGCAACTTCACGAAACTATAGGGATTAAGCGGGAATATTCCACTAAAACCCACATTAAATTCCGCATTTTCTCAATCGAAGTCGGCTGAGACGAAAACGTGTTGTATTGCTTATTGAACACCCCTTGGATCTGGCGGTTGAAAAGGGCGATTTTTTCCGGGGACACCGGGAGATATTGCTCGGCTAGCTCTACGCAAGATGTGGCCATTGTGCGGCAATCAGTCGTGGAGAGAGACTTGTACCACATGGGCCACATGTGTTCCAAAAGCCTTTTCGGGAGATCCAGTTAACAGTTACTATAGATCTAGAACTAATATTACTGTAAAATTGCTGCATGAGGTTGAGAACTTTCACTGATGTTCGAACCATGTTCCTACAGACTGAGAGATTCCTGCAATGTGAAGTTGACACAGGAACAGTGCATAATTAGACTTTTATATAATATTTTGCTATTCGTTTCCATTTTAATATCATGTCGGATGTACGTTCGGCGAGTGCCAGAAGAGAGAGAGCCGTCAACATATGGTAAACAGTTTTTCAGTTCCCATGCTTAGTCTGGCTTTCGTCCAAAATGTCGCATTAGCTGCGACACACTAACACAAAGGACTGACGAAGTGATGACAGGCTTTTACCAGCGGTCGGGTGATTTATCTCAGATACTCAAGTAACGAACTGAGGGAAAGGGGAACGAATCGCATGAAGAAAGAGCCGTTGGTTGACACACTTCTGGAGGAGTCGCTACAGAAGGCTTGTTGCTTGTGCCAGGGAGTGAGAGTTAACTTTTGATTGATTTTGCCACTACAAATCTTCTCTCAAGTTAAATATTTGCGTAAAATTGATTATTAAAATCTTTTCTTGGGTGGTTCTGTTTCCACACCTACGTGGCCCTTAGATAAGCAGTCAGTCATTACACTCCGTTGTTCATTTTTAACACACATTCTATGCCTTGCAGGCCGGCTGGAGTGGCCGTACGGTTTTATGCGCTACACTCTGGAACCGAGCGACCGCTACGGTCGCAGGTTCGAATCCTGCCTCGGGTATGGATGTGTGTGATGTCCTTAGGTTAGTTAGGTTTAATTAGTTCTAAGTTCTAGGCGACTGATGACCTCAGAAGTTAAGTCGCATAGTGCTCAGAGTCATTTGAACCATATGCCTTGCAGTGCTTTATTGTAATGTGTTTCTATATAAGCAATGTTTCGTAAATTAGGGTGCGAAGACGTAAATTAGCGTTCCAAGACTAACTGGCGTTTCATGCCATATTGCTTTGTGTGCTTTCACATATCGTTACTGTAGTCGCTTCTTGACCGCTTATTTTGTAACTGTTAATAAATTTGTTATACGACAATGTGTGATGTGCTCACGGCTTCCTGGAGAGGAAATTCCTTGTAAATTCGTGATTTTGGATACTACTTAGAGGATAGTGAACACCAAGTCCTATTGTGATTAATGAAGCCAGATACCCTGTGGCCTTTACGAAATTGGATGCTTTCTGATACTGCGTAGAAATTTATGGTTACTTGAATCAATTTGGACGCTTTTTTTTATTTTTGTTAATCGTGGGAAATCTATTCCTTCATAGAGTGCATGTGACTGCGTGTGACTGGGCATGTGGAAGCTCATTTTATAGATTTGCTTGTACATTGTGCCTAGTGTTACTTGTGATTCAAGATGTTTATGAATACATAAGATAAGAAGTCTTTTGTTCCGGAATGCTTTGTCCTGGGGTGAACTACGTGCCAGGTGTCTGCAGCTCGTGGTCTCGCGGTAGTGTTCTCGCTTCCCGAGCACCGGGTCCCAGGTTCGATTCCCGGGGGGTCAGGGATTTTCTCCTGCCTCGAGATGACAAGGTGTTGTTGTGTCGCCTTCATCATCATCATAATTATTCATCCCCATTACGGTCAGAGGAAGACAAAGTCAAACCACCTCCATTAGGACCTTGCCTAGTATGGCTGCGCTGGTCTTCCGCATCGCTCCCCTACGCTCTGTCGAGGAGTATGGGACTTCCTCGTCATCATCATCATATGTCAGGTGTGATGCATCTTCGCTTTCTCGTTGTTGAAATGGACCTTCTGTCTGAGGGTTAAACTACTATAATGGCGAGAGTATTAGGAACAGAAGAGTAACCTTAAGGGACCCAAGGTTTCAGAAAACACGTGATCAGGACTAAGCAAGTCCATTACACGACCACTTGCTACAGAGCATAGTACTGTATCGCACTTCTTTTAGCTTTATATTTCAGTATGAAGGGGACTACGAACTAGACTACAGGTAGGTGGCCATTGTCCACTCACTGAACAGGGCTGCTATGATGTTTCCAGTATGTTCAGGAACAGAACAATACAATACATGGTGTGGGTAGTTGTGTTTGTACAGCCATAAACACAGTCCGGTATGCCTGTGTTTGAATAGTAATAAACTAAACATAGTTAATCATTATTAGTCTGATGAAATAATTATATGTGCTTGTATGATTCATTATCAGTTCTTTGTGCCAGTACGAGGGGCGTTCAGCAAGTAACGCAAGACATTTTTTTTCTGAAAATAGGGGTTGGTTTTATTCTGGATTCCAATACAGTATATTATTCCCCAATCTTTTGGCTACAAAATCCTACTTTACTAAATAATATACGTTCAATACAACGGCCTTGCCCACCTTGCTGTGAGGGCCTGTATGCCTGCTTGGTAACAGTCTACTTGTCGGCGTAGGAGCCAACGCCTCGTTACATCAATAGTCTCCCCACCATCTACGTACTGCTTCCCATAGAGTGCATCCTTCATTGGGCTAAACAGATGAAAGTAGGGAGGTCACTAGGGCCTCCTGTCCGGTATACTGCTCATCCTCATTTACCCTGCAGTCAGTAAGGAGGTGAGAGATACGAACTGCAGGGTAAATGATGATGAGCAGTCCAAAGAAGTTTTATGAGCTCCACCAGCAGAGTAGTTCAGTTTTACAGCAACTTGTTTCATTGTGATCTGTAGCGCAGTAGGCAGTACAGTTGAAGAGGAATGGACATCTCTAAAAAGGGCCATCACAGAAGTTGGGAAGGAAAACATAGGTACAAAGAAGGTAGCTGCGAAGAAACCATGGGTAACAGAAGAAATACTTCAGTTGATTGATGAAAGGAGGAAGTACAAACATGTTCCGGGAAAATCAAGAATACAGAAGTACAAGTCGCTGAGGAATGAAATAAATAGGAAGTGCAGGGAGTCTAAGAAGAAATGGCTGCAGGAAAAATGTGAAGACATCGAAAAAGATATGATTGTCGGAAGGACAGACTCAGCATACAGGAAAGTCAAAACAACCTTTGGTGACATTAAAAGCAACGGTGGTAACATTAAGAGGCCGACGGGAATTCCACTGTTAAATGCAGAGGAGAGAGGTGGAAAGAATACATTGAAAGCCTCTATGAGGGTGAAGATTTGTCTAACGTGATAGAAGAAGAAACAGGAGTTGATTTAGAAGAGATAGGGGATCCAGTATTAGAATCGGAATTTAAAAGAGCTTTGGAGGACTTACGGTCAGATAAGGCAGAAGGGACAGATAATATTCCATCAGAATTTCTAAAATCATTGAGGGAAGTGGCAACAAAACGACTATTCACGTTGGTGTGTAGAATATATGAGTCTGGCGACATACCATCTAACTTTCGGAAAAGCATCATCCACACAATTCCGAAGACGGCAAGAGCGGACAAGTGCGAGAATTATCGCACAATCAGCTTAACAGCTCATGCATCGAAGCTGCTTACAAGAATAATATTCAGAAGAATGGAAAAGAAAATTGAGAATGCGCTAGGTGACGATCAGTTTGGCTTTAGGAAAATTAAAGGGACGAGAGAGGCAATTCTGACGTTACGCCTAATAATGGAAGCAAGGCTAAAGAAAAATCAAGACACTTTCATAGGATTTGTTGACCTGGAAAAAGCGTTCGACAATATAAAATGGTGCAAGCTGTTCGAGATTCTGAAAAGAGTAGGGGTAAGCTATAAGGAGAGACGGGTCATATACAATATGTACAACAACCAAGAGGGAATAATAAGAGTGGACGATCAAGAACGAAGTGCTCGTATTAAGAAGAGTGTAAGACAAGGCTGTAGCCTTTCGCCCCTACTCTTCAAGCTGTACATCGAGGAAGCAATGATGGAAATGAAAGAAAGGTTCAGGAGTGGAATTAAAATACAAGGTGAAAGGATATCAATGATACGATTCGCTGATGACATTGCTATCCTGAGTGAAAGTGAAGAAGAATTAAATGATCTGTTGAACGGAATGAACAGTCTAATGAGTACACAGTATGGTTTGAGAGTAAATCGGAGAAAGACGAAGGTAATGAGAAGTAGTAGAAATGAGAACAGCGAGAAACTTAACATCAGGATTGATGGTCACGAAGTCAATGAAGTTAAGAAATTCTGCTACCTAGGTAGTAAAATAACCAATGACGGACGGAGCAAGGAGGACATCAAAAGCAGACTCGGTATGGCAAAAAAGGCATTTCTGGCCAAGAGAAGTCTACTAATATCAAATACCGGCCTTAATTTGAGGAAGAAATTTCTGAGGATGTACGTCTGGAGTACAGCATTGTATGGTAGTGAAACATGGTCTGTGGGAAAACCGGAAGAGAAGAGAATCGAAGCATTTGAGATGTGGTGCTATAGACGAATGTTGAAAATTAGGTGGACTGATATGGTAAGGAATGAGGAGATTCTACGCAGAATCGGAGAGGAAAGGAATATGTGGAAAACACTGATAAGGAGAAGGGACAGGATGATAGGACATCTGCCAAGACATGAGGGAATGACTTCCATGGTACTAGAGGGAGCTGTAGAGGGCAAAAACTGTAGAGGAAGACAGAGATTGGAATACGTCAAGCAAATAATTGAGTACGTAGGTTGTAAGTGCTACTCTGAGATGAAGAGGTTAGCACAGGAGAGGAATTCGTGGTGGACCGCATCAAACCAGTCAGTAGACTGAAAAAAAAAAAAAAGATCACCACGCCGGCCGCTGTGGCCGAGTAGTTCTAGGCGCTTCAGTCCAGAACAGCACGACTGCTATGGTCCCAGATTCGAATCCTGCCTCTGGCATGTCCTTAGGTTAGTTGGGTTTAAGTAGTTCTAAGTTCTAGAGGAGTGATGACCTCAGATGTTAAGTCCCATATTGCTTAAAGCCATTTGAACTATTTCTTTCGATCACCACGACTGAGACTTTCCGCATTGCAGGAGTCACAACTGTGTGCTGCCGGGATGGGTATCGGACAGGTTTGCGCAACCATGTTGCGATGATGAAAGACGCCTCGCTCAACGACTCAAGGTGATTTTCTTTACTGCCAGGTCTCCGTAGACATTTTGTAAGTGCCTACGAATACGTGTGATGATCTGGCCCTCGCCAAAAAAACAGCTCTCTGCTTGGAACGCACCTTCGTTACAGACGCCGTTTTGAAAGTTACGTATAGCACTGACACCTATCAGAATTTTGGTAAACTATAGGGCACGAAGAATGAATACTTCACGATGTCACACCGCAAATTCCACATTTTTTAACCTAAATTGGGCGAGAAAAGAAATGGGTGGCGTTATTTATTGAAAGCCTCTAATACATTCGTTATTAGTTAGATGTGATGTTTTATTCAGCACCAGTCGCGTCTGCTTTCGCAACCAACCTTTGTATCCGATGTCGCTAACACACGCTTGTGCGGGGATGGATTTTTTTTTTTTCACTGGCAGTTTTTGGCCGCCATGGGGAGTAGAGATGGTGGCCTAAAGTTTCTGATCACCAGACTTCGAATGAGGAGGTTCTGCGCAGATTCGGAGAGGAAAGGAATACGTGGAAAACACTGATAAGGAGAAGGAACAGAATAATAGGACATCTGTTAAGACATAGGGCAATGATTTCCATGGTACTAGAGGGAGCTGTAGGGGGCAAAAGCTGTACAGGAAGACAGAGATTGGAATACTTCCAGGAAATAATTGAGGACGTAGGTTGCAAGTGCTGCTCTAAGATGAAGACGTTAGCACAGGAGAGGAATTCGTGGTGGACCGCATCAAACCAATCAGAAGACCGATGACAAAAAAAAAAAAAAAATCTTCGAATCAATGTCCTGGTTTAAATACCAAACCTCACCGCAGTGTCTCAAGAAGTCAGGGCATGTGACACCGTTGATGGTGATCAGTCCATTGGATGAGAACGTTAAGCTTGGCGGTCCCCTAGGTGCTATTCACGAGGAGTAGGGTATGTGCTAGAATCGGGTTTCACCCTCTCTCTTCGCTCATCTTTATTTTGATCGTCATCATTATCATACAACATAATAATTTCATCACACACACACACACACACACACACACACAGAGTACATATATGTAGTATTATAAACATTTTAAAGGAGCATGTTGTGAATAAATGGTTGGATTCCCGTTCGCCCAGCGGTGCTGCTCATGTGTTACAGCGTGCCAGAGGCTACGCGTATCTGCTTCTCGGCGAGCATCGGCGCGGCTAGGCTTGAAGTGGCATGCAGCCACAGGAAAAGTGAGTTTAAAGAGCTTAGGGAAACTGACCACATCAACAGAATCTGGGGAACAGCACCTGAGTAGCCATGGTGTGCGATTAACAGATGTCGCGCTGGAATCCTGGCATGGTGCGCCTGCCAAGCCTGTTCTGTATCGGTATCGCTTCCCCAGGCAGTTGCTGATATGGTCTCGGTTGCATGTACATGTAGTCGGAGGACATGTAGCTCCCATCGTCGTCAGAGGTGTGCCAGTGAAGGAATGGAATCCGCCAGAGATAGCAGTTAAGTTCCGGAGGGACCTCAGCGGTCGACATGGAGCTCAGAGACGTTAGCGTGGAGACGGCAAAGCAGAGCGGTTGCAAACGATCGACAATTGATGTGGCCGGTTGTCAATGTGAGTCATCGTTTGGCTGGAGCAAAAGGCTTTCCTCTCCGTGTGTCCAGAGGCTACAGCAGATGGGAGCCAGGAAGCATTTCTATTACAACAATTGTAAGGTCGTGTATAAGAGTTAGTTGTGCTGGCCTTGGCGCCGGCTCTGGCCTTACTGTTTGCTCAACATTCTCAACTGACCAAGCACGGTGGGGCCGCTGCTGAGCTTCTGATTTATAGAACTGTGATTTGTATTGTATTTTATTTTGATGAGTAACGGTTAGACCTGAACAGTGCAAAACAATGAATCCTATGTTGAAGTGTACCTGAGTGATAAGCTTTTAGTGATTCGATTTGCCTTTTTTTGTACCTTGTTAATGATATACTTTAATTGTTCGGTAATAGTAGATAGTGTATTTCGTCCGTGTTATCTCTCCTATGTTTGTGGATTAGTGTGCGGGAGTCTGCGTGGAGCAGACCTTTTAGTGCCCCCTTTGCAAAGCTGGTTTCAAAGGGGCGAAGTAATTACTGTGAATGATATTACTGAGACATGCTGTTAGTACCTTCCAATCTCTTTCACTCTTGGTACACTGTGTTCCTTTAGTATTAGTGACTCGCTGGCCTCTGGAGAGGGAATGGGCGCAACTGTGTTACTTTATTTTCTGGTGCACATCCATTTCTTACCACTTCTCCAAAATGTTGACAATGTGTGAATGATTTATTTGTGTAGTCCCGTGAGCAGAGCAGTGGTAGTTCAAAGCGACATGTACTGCTTCAGATTTGCTACCAGAGTAATAACTGGGGCAGATGTTTGACAAAGGGGAAGTTAAAGTCAGAGATACAAAAATAGTGAAGATTTTTGAATCTAGATTGGCGTATAGGGTTGACGAGGCCTCTTCCCCGCCTTACTGGATGCCTCAAAGAACGGTTGGGCACCTCTCCCCATTTTCGACTTCCGGGTTCCGGTTTGATAAGGAAACGAATGGACTCTCTAATCGTCTCACTCAGGTCGAACAGTGAAGTATGAGAATGAGATATGTCATAGTTGAGATTACTAATCCGTTCTTCATGTCTGTTACAGTTAGGGTAATGTTGACTCTTCCCTTTCATTAGTAACATCTCTCAAAATTAAGTGGTTTAAACTTAATTTTCTAATGTTTTTTATTGTGTTCGTTTTAAACCAACCGGGTGTGGCTAATTATATGGTGTCTTCAGCTCATTTAACGTACGCGGACTTTATATCACAATGTGTCTTGTCTGTTCCTTTTCTTTAGCTTTTTGTAAGATTTTGTTGAAATTTGCTTTATGTGTTGGGCATTATGCTTTCGTCCATTAGGTGGCTATTCAGTCGCAACCACTCTGACAACGAGCACCTACTTATATACAATTGCTTTAGCTCAGGTTTCCATATGTGTGAACCGTGTGAAATATACAGATATTTTTATCTGTAAAGTTAACTGACTTGAGCGTGGCTGGATGGATAATGAACCATGTCTATCCTACCAACCCTATAGGCAGTACTGACTCAACACTCTTCATCAAATGTGTATTTCTGACCAGCGAAATTTTCGTTATGGTCTAAGAACGATGGTTATTCCAGATTGCCATTAACTTCCACCGCCCAGCGTCTGAAGTTTTATTAGGACGCAACTGGATAGAGATGCTGTTCCAAGTCATGTATTTTCGTGTGCTTGGTTCCTCGTGGGCCCTGAAGGTAGTATGAGATTATACACACACATCAAAAAAAGTTTTGCGTCACACCGGTTACCAGAAATCCTGAAGACAGACGTTGACTGTGGATATTGTACCACAGACACAGTCCCTTTGACTGTTCACAGATGCCACTAAACCCGCTCAAAGATTTAAACAACCATCCATGAGCAGCGCTTATTAGACGGAGGGGGTCCGACGGCCGATCAGTTCCAGTCATTCCACCAGGAAGGAGGTACACGGCTCGTGTTGTCTGTAGTTCAACCATGCCTAGACGGTCAAAACCGCGGTTCGATCGCGTCCGCATTGTTACTTTGTGCCAGGAAAGGATCTCAACAGTGGAAGTGTCCAGGCGTCTTGGAGTGAACCAAAGTAATGTTGTTCGGACATGGAGGAGATACAGAGAGAAAGGAAATGTCGATGACATGCCTCGCTCAGGCCGCCCAAGGGCCACTACTGCAGTGGATGACCACTACCTACGGATTATGGCTCGAAGGAACACTGACAGCAACGCCATCATGTTGAATAATGCTTTTCGTGCAGCCACAGGACGTCGTGTTACGAATAAAACTTTGCACAATAGGCTGCATGATGCGCAACTTCACTCCCAACGTCCATGGCGAAGTCCGTCTTTGCAACCACGACACCATGCAGCTCGGTACAAATTGGCCCAACAACAAGCCGAATGGACCGCTCAGGATTGGCAAACATGTTCTGTTCACTGGTGAGTGTAGCATATACTTTCAACCAGACAATCGTCGGAGACGTGTTTGGAGGCAACCTGGTCAGGCTGAACGCCTTAGACACACTGTCCAGCGAGTGCAGCAAGGTAGAAATTCCCTGTTGTTTTGGGATGTCATTGTGTGGAGCCGACGTACGCCGCTGGTGGCCATGGAAGGAGCCGTAACGGCTGTATGATAACGTGAATGCCATCCGCCGACCGATAGTGCAAACCATATCGTCAGCATATTGGCGTGGTATTCGTCTTCATGGACGACAATTCGCACCCTCATCATGCACATCCTGTGAATGGCTTACTTCAGGATAACATCACTCGACTGGAGTTGCCAGCATGTTCTCCAGACATGAACCCTATCGAACATGGCTGGGATAGATTGAAAAGGGTTGTTTCTGGACGACGTGACCCACCAACCACTCTGAGGATCCAAGCCGAATCGCTGTTGAGGAGTGGGGCAAGTCCAACAGTGTGGATAGTATGCCACGATGAATACAGGCTTGCATCAATGTAAGAGGACGTGCTACAGGGTACTAGAGGTACCAATGTGTACAGCAATCTGGACCACCACCTCTGAAGGTTTCGCTGTATGGTGGTGCAACATGCAATGGGTGGTATTCATGAGCATTAAAAATGGCAGAAATGACGTTTATCTTGATCTCTGTTCCAATTTTCTATACAGGTTCGGGAACTCTCAGTACCGAGATGATGCAAGACTTTTTTTGATGTGTGTACGATCATGTTTCCATCCAAACCTAACCTGGCCCAGTACTTGCCTTGCACCCATGTTCAGTAGAACGTGTAGTCATTCTACCTTGTGTAGAATGGGTGTGAATGTAACGCATGCAGACCGATCTTATCCCCCTCTAGTGACGCGTCTTTCTCCCTAATACACCCATTCTGTCTCTCCAAATTTTTCAGTGAATTAAAAGAAAACTTTAAAATAGGTAGTGGGCGCACTCGGCGCTTGAAATATGCATTGTTTTTCATGAGGAATTGGGCAGTCCCCATTAATAAATATTGTATTTGAACAAGTAATACCAGCCTGTTGTTCACGCTCATAATGTCTCCCATATTACGTCACTTGATAATTCAATGCAGTGTAGATATATCTCCTGCTCGAGGTCAATCCTTCCAAAACCCAGGCGATCCTTGTAGGCAAAACCACCCATTCCTTCCGCCTCCTTCATTTTTATATCACCATCTATGGTCGTCCCATTCACCTCACCCCAACTCTCAAGTACCTTGGTGTCACCCTTGACCATCACCTTTCCTGGAACCCCCATCACCAGACGATCCAAGCCAAGGCATGCTCCCGACTCCACCTCCTCAAACTCGTTTCTGGGTGCACATGGGGTCTGGCCCCCCATGAACCATGGACCTTGCCGTTGGTGGGGAGGCTTGCGTGCCTCAGCGATACAGATGGCCGTACCGTAGGTGCAACCACAACGGAGGGGTATCTGTTGAGAGGCCAGACAAACATGTGGTTCCTGAAGAGGGGCAGCAGCCTTTTCAGTAGTTGCAGGGGCAACAGTCTGGATGATTGACTGATCTGGCCTTGTAACATTAACCAAAACGGCCTTGCTGTGCTGGTACTGCGAACGGCTGAAAGCAGGGGGAAACTACAGCCGTAATTTTTCCCGAGGACATGCACCTTTACTGTATGATTAAATGCTGATGGCGTCCTCTTGGATAAAATATTCCGGAGGTAAAATAGTCCCCCATTCGGATCTCCGGGCGGGGACTACACAAGAGAACGTAATTATCAGGAGAAAGAAAACTGGCATTCTACGGATCGGAGCGTGGAATGTCAGATCCCTTAATCGGGCAGGTAGGTTAGAAAATTTAAAAAGGGAAATGGATAGGTTAAAGTTAGATATAGTGGGAATTAGTAAAGTTCGGTGGCAGGAGGAACAAGACTTTTGGTCAGGTGATTACAGGGTTATAAATACAAAATCAAATAGGGGTAATGCAGGAGTAGATTTAATAATGAATAAAAAAATAGGAGTGCGGGTTAGCTACTACAAACAGCATAGTGAACGCATTATTGTGGCCAAGATAGACACGAAGCCCACGCCTACAACAGTAGTACAAGTTTATATGCCAACTGGCTCTGCAGATGATGAAGAAATTGATGAAATGTATGACGAGATAAAAGAAATTATTCAGGTAGTGAAGGGAGACGAAAATTTAATAGTCATGGGTGACTGGAATTCGTCAGTAGGAAAAGGGAGAGAAGGAAACATAGTAGGTGAATATGGATTGGGGGGAAGGAATGAGAGAGGAAGCCGCCTTGTAGAATTTTGCACAGAGCATAACTTAATCATAGCTAACACTTGGTTCAAGAATCATAAAAGAAGGTTGTATACCTGGAAGAATCCTGGAGATACTAGAAGGTATCAGATAGATTATATAATGGTAAGACAGAGATTTAGGAACCAGGTTTTAAACTGTAAGACATTTCCTGGGGCAGATGTGGATTCTGGCCACAATCTATTGGTTATGAACTGCTGATTGAAACTGAAGAAACTGCAAAAAGGTGGGAATTTAAGGAGATGGGACCTGGATAAACTGACTAAACCAGAGGTTGTACAGAGTTTCAGGAACAGCATAAGGGAACAATTGACAGGAATGGGGGAAAGAAATACAGTAGAAGACGAATGGGTAGCCCTGAGGGATGAAGTAGTGAAGGCAGCAGAGGATCAAGTAGGCAAAAACACAAGGGCTAGTAGAAATCCTTGGGTAACAGAAAAATATTGAATTTAATTGATGAAAGGAGAAAATATAAAAATGCAGTAAATGAAGCAGGCAAAAAGGAATACAAACGTCTCAAAAATGAGATCGACAGGAAGTGCAAAATGGCTAAGCAGGGATGGCTAGAGGACAAATGTAAGGATGTAGAGGCTTGTCTCACTAGAGGTAAGATAGATACTGCCTACAGAAAAATTAAAGAGACCTTTGGAGAGAAGAGAACCACTTGTATGAATATCAAGAGCTCAGATGGCAACCCAGTTCTAAGCAAAGAAGGGAAGGCAGAAAGGTGGAAGGAGTACATAGAGGGTTTATACAAGGGCGATGTACTTGAGGACAATATTATGGAAATGGAAGAGGATGTAGATGAAGACGAAATGGGAGATAAGATACTGCGTGAAGAGTTTGACAGAGCACTGAAACGTGCGGTTCTAGGCGCTTCAGTCTGGAACCGCGTGACCGCTACGGTCGCAGGTTCGAATCCTGCCTCGGGCATGGATGTGAGTGATGTCCTTAGGTTAGTTAGGTTTAAGTAGTTCTAAGTTCTAGGGGACTGATTGTAATCTACCCACTGGAAAATTACCCTCTATCACGCAATCATTAATAATGGTCAATCAAATCATCCACATTTATTTACGTTTGTAAAGTATCTGATCAGATTTCCTAGTAATATATGCGCCGACAGCTCGTCGACGCCATGGTATTTTTCTAGTACGTTTATTCCTTGGAACAACAGAGGTACGAAAATGTATGCTCCATGGTTATTATAGTTAGAGAGAGAGAGAGGAACAGCTTCGGAAGTATTCGTTTGAAGATTATCAGATTGCTAAAGGAGTTTTATTTATCCTTCATCGCGCTAAAGCGAGCTAGTAAAGAGTATCGTTTGTGCCGCTAGCGCGATAGTAAAGAGAAAGATAAACCTGTACACAAACTAATTGAAAGAGACTTGGAACCAACACCAAACAGGACATGTATGGAAATGAACCAATATAATTTTGCCTCAGAAATAAGGTTTGTGAACATTTTATTCTAGTGTGAATGATGAATGAGTTCTCTGTCTGAATCATTAATGATTGTCTGGGCCCTGTAATTAATTGGGAAGTTTCAGCTGTGACGAAGAGAGCCTGCAATCTCTGAGTTTAGAAATCGTCCAAAAAGGCTTCGTCCACATCTGAAATTTTAGATCTGTCGTAAACTGAACGAATGGTTCAAACGATCGATTTTCCCAACTGAATGCAGCGCTTAATAATAATAACCAATGCAAAGATCTTTTCTAGCAAGCCAGCCGCTGAATATTAAGACGAAGGGCTCCACCAGAGATTCTACTAGGCTGATTTCAAGTAATTAATATAGTTTAAACTGTATACAGATAAAGAACATTTCTGTGTGAGAGTGAAAGAGCGATAAAAGCGATCGATACACTTCTGTACAGACAACATATTACACCGAGTTAGCGGCAAGCTGCATTCACCACATATAGACTTTCATCATTTACAAAAATAGTAATAATCAAAGAATTCAATTATAATGGCGACCGTGACAGGACACGTTTTTGGACGTTGTTAAAATAATTTTGTTCTCTGTTTCATGTGAACTACGACGAGACAACTTAACTTGGAAAAGAGAAGAGATACTCGCAGGCGAATTAGTTGGATCTTCAAAGAAAAGCAGCTTGCTAGTATTGAGGAAGTAGACGTTGATTTGAACATTTACGAATTGTGTACATGCTACATGTAGATTGGTTGAACTGCCCTAGCTGCATTTACCTGAATAAGTACTATAAGAAAGTAGCCACACAGAAGTATTATTGTGTGAAAGGAGATATATACATATTGACTGTAGAATATTTATATGGTTTTAACTAGAGCAATGTTTAAGATGAGTCAAGCAGAGCAGAGCAACACGCAACAGCCTTCAGCTGTGAGCACGGATGATAGTGATGTAGTAAGAAGTGTGGTAGAACCGATCGCTACAGATAGCGTAATAGAACGCCCGGTAGACACGGCTGGAGATGTAACAGCAGGTACGCAACATGGATTAGATCCATTGGTCATTATCATGAGGCAGATGCAAATGTTAACTGAGACCATGAATAATATGAATATGAAATTAGCCTCAGTTACTGAAGGCCAAGAAAATATGAAAATTGACATTAATGCGAAGTTAGCCTCAGTTACCGAGGGGCAAAATGATTTGAATTCGAAGTTAGCTTCAGTTACCGAGGGGCAAAATGATTTGAATTCGAAGTTAGCCTCAGTTACCGAGGGGCAAAATGATTTGAATTCGAAGTTAGCCTCAGTTAATGAGGGGCAGGAAAATCTGATAGCTGAGATTAAGCAGCAGTTACACGACAGTTTTTCCGAATTAGAGCAGCGGATAGAGGCGAAGACAAAGGAACTTAAAGATCAGGCCGAAGAGACGGAACGAAAATTAACTGCACAAATAGAATTGGTTAAAGCTCAATGTGAGGAATCTACTCACCGCGTACGTGTAGAAATGAAGGAGTATGTGGCTATTAAGATAGACACCGTACGGGAACAGGTGGAAATGGTTCCGCAATTAGTACAGAAGCAAGATGCCATGTCATGTGCAATTGCGCAACTTCCTGAATTGGCACGTACGCAGACGAACTTAAAGGAAAGTGTGGAACATCTGACAGAACGTCAGGACGTTATAGACCACCAAATTAATGTATTAACGGGTAAGCTATCCGAAATCACATTAGAAAACAAAAGGCTAATGTGTGAAAACGTTGAGCAAAATGTTAAAGCAGCATTCCAGAGTCTATGCGGCAAACAGGAAGAGAATTTGTTTGCGAAAGGACTTGAGGAAGTGCGACAGCAGTTAGGTGCTGATTTTGAGCAATGGAAACAAACGATAGCAGAGTCGATACGCGTTTCACAACAAGGCTCAGAACAAATGAATACCGGCCAGCAGCAGAAGTTGCCAGCGACTATAGAGCCAGTTACTGCACATTCGCACACGATACCGACTTGTGTGAGTAACTCGAATATTAAATTGCCACGAGCTAGTTGTTCGCGCGAAGTTTTATCGGACGGAGATTACGAAAGCCTGTGCCATGCCGAAGAAAAAATGATAAAGCATCGGCAATTTCAGATTTTTAACACTGACAAAAGGGGGGTCCATCCGATTGTTTTTATCAGGAGTTTTAGAGGAGTGCTACCCAGGAATTGGTCGGAGTGGCAGAAGATCAGTTTCGTTACTGGGTATATACAAGGTTCGGGGGCGATCTGGGCCTCGGACATGACGTCTGTTTGCTCGACCTATGACGATTTTGAGAAAGCGTTTTTAGCAAAATTCTGGTCAGAAGGGGTACAGGAACGCCTAAGGCAGGAGGTGCTCTACCCAGAGCCTTTCTCTTTTTCGAAAGGAAGCCTTAGGAAGTATTTTGAGAAATATATAAATAAAACTAGATATTGGGACAGACCTATGCCTTTGCCAGATATAATAAACATACTTAAGGCAAGACTACCAACTAGTATACGGAATCAATTAATTTACGGCAATGATAAAGACTTGGAGTGTTCCTTACGACGTTAGATCATATAGACATTATAGAAGAGAACAACCAGAAAGCCCGCAACAATAGATTCCAATATAGGGAGATAGAACCTCCGCCAAATGATAGGCAAGGGAACGCACAGAGATCGATAAATAGTGGAGAAACCCCTCAAAATATCAACAATAACACCGGCAATAGTCTTGCGAGGGGCTATCCAAGGAACAACAGGAATGGGAAACGATACAATCCCGTATGGGGGAACGAAAGGAATTTCAGACCACAAGCATGGAACAATAACGGTAATAGAAAGTGGAACCAACCGGGGGGAATAAACTCAAATAACCAACATCAGTGGGGACGACATCTACAAATCAACCGGTGATTACCGAAGTGACGGACGATGTCAACCACCAGGCGAATCAAAATCCAACAAACTAGTAAGGACCCACTCGTGCCCCGGAGGAGCGGTCAACAATAGGTTGAGGGGCAACAGGATATGTGTACCAATGCTAACGTACAATGATGGACGATTACTGGCAGATGAATTGACCGAGGACTTAGAACCCGAAGATGAGGATAAGGAACAGGTGGCAGTAGCCGAAGTGCAAGTCATTTTGGAGACTGTACCTATAACGGCGGTTTTAGACACAGCTGCAACCACGAATGTTATTTCGGAGGCTCTATTCAACAAGATCAGAAATATAAGACGAGTACCAATTTTTCCAGTTCAAAATTGTAGAATAATAGGCGCCGTTGGGGCCAGATCGGCTAATGTAAAAGTGCAGTCACTAATTAGTGTAGAAGTAGGAAATGTAGCAATATTAAGCACATTCCTTGTTGTGAAAAATTTGGTGGTAGACTGCATTATCGGAGTCGACAGCCTACGTCAATACGGATGCAGAATAGATTTTAAAACAGGAAAATTTTGGTTAAATGTAAATAAACAAGAAATTGAGTTGGACTTGTTGAAAAAGGAAAGCCTTACCAGAAAATATGATAGTGGGATCAGCGTGCAAGTAATCAGGACTGCACAGAATTCTAAACAGCACGTAAATAATGAGGTCCAAGTCAAAGGGGATTTCGGTCAATTAGTGTATGAGAAATTAAATGAATCCGACTGCATTATTGAAGATCAGAAGCAGCAGCTCAAAAAATTATTATTAGCGTATGAAAACGTGTTTGATGAGAGGCCAGGAGTTATTAAGGGATACATATGCCATCTCTACGTTAAGCCGCACGAAACATATTGTAGAACTTTCTATCCTGTTCCCTGGAGATTAAAGGCTCAAGTTCAAAAAGAAATAGATCGCATGTTGAAATGGGGTTTGATCGAACCCTCCACAAGCCCATACTGCTCCCCATTGTTGGTCGTGCCAGGAGCATACCCGGTGTCGAACAAAATAAAAGGATTATTTTCTCATAACGACTTAAAAAAGTATAATGAAGATTAGAAGATAGTGAGTAATGGTGTTCCGAGTGACAGAAATGAACGCTCGTAAAAAACATAACCATAAACTCTGTGTGTAGTGATAGAAAACTTTAAATTGAAATAGTTAATCAGCAACATAGAGTATAGAAATAGTGACTAACTATTATTATCGAGTGTTGTAAAGGAGATAGTGGAGATAGGCTTCACCTGTGCTGGGGTGAATATAAGACTTTAGCATTGCTAATGTCATCAAGAATGACTAAGGATCTGACTGAACTTCAAGAAAATGAAATGTTTCACGCAAATGACGCTGAATAATCTAAAGAGGTTCCGAGTGAATATTCATATATAATCTCATGTGAACGCTTAGAGGTGTAAACGTGTGAAGGAATGTGTTGTGGTAGTGAATTGTGAGTGACGGTTAACGCCGCAAAGATAATTTCCCGCGCAAAACAGTTGACGTCGGCGCGAGAATTAAAATCGATATGGACGATACAGAGATGCTTTGTAAGAGACTCGCACCAAACGCGAGGATAAACTGATTCATGTTGCACTTTAAAAGGAATAGGTGTTATAATTAGAAGTTAAGAGTTTTTAATTTATTAATGAATGGTTAAAGAAAGTAAATATTCATAGATTCAGTAGTAATTTAATGGTTTGTGTTCGTTTGAGAATTTTTTTTGTGAAAAATCCATTTCCATATATGAGCATGGATGAACACCGTATGAATCAGAGAGTAAATGAAAGAGGTGAATCCGCATTTCTCAATGCTAATAACTTTCACATTTCAGCGCTCAAACGTAAAAATATATGTATTTGAAATAAAAGGTTTTGAGTATAGCTAAATTATATGACTTATCAAGGAAATATGGATGATGTCTTGGTATAAAATGAACTACACTTTCCATTATTCGATGATTTGAATCCAAAATCTATAGTAAGTTACATGAATCCTTTAAATTACGAAGAACAAATCAATGATAGAAAATCTGTGAAAACTTTTGGACTTATAAGCACAAGTGGGGTGGCAAAGTAAAAAAGAGTATTCAAACGAGAAAATCGGATGATGCTTTTAGCAACATCATTAAGTAATCGTTGAATTCCGTGAAGTATGTCGTAACAAAAAGGATCCATGAAGCCATAAGGATTTTGCTTTCAAAAAGGAGAATCTTGGACGGTGCAACCTAATCAGTTCTCTTACAGGAAGAGTTTCCCTTTTGGTCATTGCTAATTCTTTTGGAATGAATGTTGCATGTGAATTCGAGTATCCCCGTTCCTTCTAATCTTCCCATTGTGGGCCGCGTAGAAGATCAACTACAGAGTGGGCCGCGTAGAAGACCGACTACAAATGTGGACGTCGGGGACATGCAAGACCCGGGGGAGTTTAGCACCGCAAGATATTGTACTAGAAGCAAGATTGTAAAGCGCGAATTCACGTTATTTATTGTAAAACGTTTTTTTGCTAGAGGCACAAACCACTCTTCTCCAAATTGCGATACAAATTGATCCCTGTCTTTCCTTTAGAGATGAATTTCAAAATTATTTTTGTTCTTCTATAGGCTTTCCTATCTTCTATGTACCGTAGGCTGGGGGTCTAAGCTTAAGAGGTTTTCCAAGGTTTCCCTGCTTAAGAAAGTTCCCGAATGGGTAGACCCTGACATCAGTTCATAAAAGATCATCTTCCTTGGTTGTGCACAGCAAACATAACACCTAGATGCACGTGAAAGCAATACAGCCGTGGTACCTGTCTCTTCATTTCTTCTGTCTTCAACATTTCTTTTCTTCGTCTGTCTCAAATATAATATTCTTATTCAGTCGGAGGACTGACAATCATCATTTCCGGGTTATCCACGCTAATAGATAGCTCGCGAAGTGTGTTCGGTGAATCAAAACTGAGCTCACAAACTTCGCTCGCTGCGAGGGGCATTGTAATCTACCCACTGGAAAATTACCCTCTATCACGCAATCATTAATAATGGTCAATCAAATCATCCACATTTATTTACGTTTGTAAAGTATCTGATCAGATTTCCTAGTAATATATGCGCCGACAGCTCGTCGACGCCAAGGTATTTTTCTAGTACGTTTATTCCTTGGAACAACAGAGGTACGAAAATGTATGCTCCATGGTTATTATAGTTAGAGAGAGAGAGAGGAACAGCTTCGGAAGTATTCGTTTGAAGATTATCAGATTGCTAAAGGAGTTTTATTTATCCTTCATCGCGCTAAAGCGAGCTAGTAAAGAGTATCGTTTGTGCCGCTAGCGCGATAGTAAAGAGAAAGATAAACCTGTACACAAACTAATTGAAAGAGACTTGGAACCAACACCAAACAGGACATGTATGGAAATGAACCAATATAATTTTGCCTCAGAAATAAGGTTTGTGAACATTTTATTCTAGTGTGAATGATGAATGAGTTCTCTGTCTGAATCATTAATGATTGTCTGGGCCCTGTAATTAATTGGGAAGTTTCAGCTGTGACGAAGAGAGCCTGCAATCTCTGAGTTTAGAAATCGTCCAAAAAGGCTTCGTCCACATCTGAAATTTTAGATCTGTCGTAAACTGAACGAATGGTTCAAACGATCGATTTTCCCAACTGAATGCAGCGCTTAATAATAATAACCAATGCAAAGATCTTTTCTAGCAAGCCAGCCGCTGAATATTAAGACGAAGGGCTCCACCAGAGATTCTACTAGGCTGATTTCAAGTAATTAATATAGTTTAAACTGTATACAGATAAAGAACATTTCTGTGTGAGAGTGAAAGAGCGATAAAAGCGATCGATACACTTCTGTACAGACAACATATTACACCGAGTTAGCGGCAAGCTGCATTCACCACATATAGACTTTCATCATTTACAAAAGTAGTAATAATCAAAGAATTCAATTATATGATGACCTTAGAAGTTAAGTCCCATAGTGCTCAGAGCCATTTGAACCATTAGAGTACTGAAAGACCTGAGTCAAAACAAGGCCCCGGGAGTAGACAACATTCCATTAGAACTACTGATGGCCTCGGGAGAGCCAGTCATGACAAAACTCTACCATCTGGTGAGCACAATGTATGAGACAGGCGAAATACCCTCAGACTTCAAGAAGAATATAATAATTCCAATCCCAAAGAAAGCAGGTGTTGACAGATGTGAAAATTACCGAACTATCAGTTTAATAAGTCACAGCTGCAAAATACTAACGCGAATTCTTTACAGACGAATGGAAAAACTGGTAGAAGCGGACCTCGGGGAAGATCAGTTTGGATTCCGTAGAAATGTTGGAACACGTGAGGCAATACTGACCTTACGACTTATCTTAGAAGAAAGATTAAGAAAAGGCAAACCTAGGTTTCT
Organism: Schistocerca nitens; assembly: GCF_023898315.1. Taxonomy (NCBI): domain Eukaryota; kingdom Metazoa; phylum Arthropoda; class Insecta; order Orthoptera; family Acrididae; genus Schistocerca; species Schistocerca nitens. The sequence goes on from NC_064614.1 coordinate 897,003,063, forward strand.
AGCATTTGTAGACTTAGAGAAAGCTTTTGACAATGTTAACTGGAATACTCTCTTTCAAATTCTAAAGGTGGCAGGGGTAAAATACAGGGAGCGAAGGGCTATTTACAATTTGTACAGAAACCAGATGGCAGTTATAAGAGTCGAGGGGCATGAAAGGGAAGCAGTGGTTGGGAAAGGAGTGAGACAGGGTTGTAGCCTTTCCCCGATGTTATTCAATCTGTATATTGAGCAAGCACTAAAGGAAACAAAAGAAAAATCCGGAGTAGGTATTAAAATTCATGGAGAAGAAGTAAAAACTTTGAGGTTCGCCGATGACATTGTAATTCTGTCAGAGACAGCAAAGGACTTGGAAGAGCAGTTGAACGGAATGGACAGTGTCTTGAAAGGAGGATATAAGATGAACATCAACAAAAGCAAAACGAGGATAATGGAATGTAGTCAAATTAAGTCGGGTGATGCTGAGGGAATTAGATTAGGAAATGAGACACTTAAAGTAGTAAAGGAGTTTTGCTATTTAGGGAGTAAAATAACCGATGATGGTCGAAGTACAGAGGATATAAAATGTAGACTGGCAATGACAAGGAAAGCGTTTCTCAAGAAGAGAAATTTGTTAACGTCGAGTATAGATTTAAGTGTCAGGAAGTCGTTTCTGAAAGTATTTGTATGGAGTGTAGCCATGTATGGAAGTGAAACATGGACGATAAATAGTTTGGACAAGAAGAGAATAGAAGCTTTCGAAATGTGGTGCTACAGAAGAATGCTGAAGATAAGGTGGGTAGATCACGTAACTAATGAGGAGGTATTGAATAGGATTGGGGAGAAGAGAAGTTTGTAGCACAACGTGACTAGAAGAAGGGATCGGTTGGTAGGACATGTTTTGAGGCATCGAGGGATCACAAATTTAGCATTGGAGGGCACCGTGGAGGGTAAAAATCGTAGAGGGAGACCAAGAGATGAATACACTAAGCAGATTCAGAAGGATGTAGGTTGCAGTAGGTACTGGGAGATGAAGAAGCTTGCACAGGATAGAGTAGCATGGAAAGCTGCATCAAACCAGTCTCAGGACTGAAGACCACAACAACAACAACATGGGGTCTGGACCCCTCCACCATCCTCCACCCTTATATAATCACTCATCTGCTATGCCCATCCCACCTGGATCTCCACCCCTCCCACCTACTATAAGTCCCTCCAAATCCTTGAACGCCAAGCACTCCGCCTTGCCTATCGCATCTGTCTCCCATCCCCTACGTGAATCATCTATGACTTGATTCCCTTCCTGCACCTTCTCCTTTTCCTCGAACGAATACAGATCCTTTACACCTCCTGCAAGCTCGATCCCCCACACCTGCTTGTCTCTCCCATCCTCAACCATCCCAGCCCGTTGCTGCGCTTGTATTCCTGCATCCCACCTGCTCTCCATGTTCACACCCTCCATACACTTTCCCAAGGTGGCTTCTGCCAACTCACCCTCCCTGATGATTTCCTTGTCCCATACATCTACCCCTCCCACCGTGCATCAGTGTCTCTGTATATATGTTGTGTCTTTTGGCCGAAGAGCGGCGAATGTAGACCGCTGCCGGCCCGCCTCAGCTGAGGCGTGAAATCGCAATAAAGGGAAAAAAATAGCTACATCTCCGGCAAGTAATCTCGGTTGAGATAATAAGTAATTACATTAAAATGGTATGTTGATAATAGTCATATCAGAAAGAGATTTAGTGGTTCATGATACGTTATTTTCTTTTACTTCTTGTTTCCCTGTCGCGTTATCTCTTATGCTAGTTACTTTGAGTCATGTACTTTAAGAGAAATTAATTCACTCTCTCATACTTTTACTTCCGGCGCTGACAAGAACAATTTTACTTAGTATGCTCTCATGGCCTTCTGTCTCGATGGTCTACTTTATTTCGATGATTACATGATTAACATCCAATCATCAAACCTAGGGCAAATAACAACGTAATACAACCCCTCTCAATACATTGCACTTTACCATATGATTGTCTGTTGTATATTCAGTGCTGTCGCTTTTGGAGTTTTATTTATTTGTTACTGTGGGTGACAGATTATTTTCATAGTTTTTATAGTCTTATATTATTTGAGTGCTAATTCTTTTTATTTGTTTATTTAATTTTTTTTTGCATAAACTCTAGTATTGGGTGTTGCTTTATGTTAATAAATTAAGGAACTGTTGGTTAAAAGTCCACGGTTACATAACCCCTAGGCAAACTCCGCTCTTACCGAAATCCTGTGCCACACTGGCTATAACGATTCACCAGCATAGTACAACAGATTATGCACTGATTGACTTGATGCGCGGCTTAGTACTGACCCCTAACCAACAGGACTCACGCAGTTTCCGACCATCACTTCCCGTCTCAAAGTAGTTAGCTTAGGGTTCTGCAACTGTATAATTTTCACCCTATAGGTTCGATACGAATCACTGTCCTAATTACCGCTGAAACTAAAAATGAAACGAAACTCCTCCCGAACAGGCCATGAAGGCCCAACGGTACTGATCGGCACCGTGTCATTCTCAGCTCATAGGCGTCGCTGGATGCGGATATGGAGGGCCATGTGGTCAGCACACCGCTCTGCTGACCGTATGTCAGTTTCCGAGACAGGAGCCGCTACTTCTCAATCAAGTAGCTCCTCAGTTTGCCTCACAAGGGCTGAGTGCAACCCGCTTGCAACAGTGCTCGGCAGATCGGATGGTCACCCATCCAAGTGCTAGCCCAGCCCGACAGCGCTTAACGTCGGTGATCGGACGGGAACCGGTGTTACCACTGCGGCGTTGGCCCTGATTACTGCTAATGTTTCATAAACCACACAACAGAAAATCTTCTGTACATTTGACACTCTACAAAGTAATGATTTTTGTTCATGTTCATATTGTTCCAGATTGTAATAACATGAAATTGTAGACATCATTTTATTGTATTCATGTTTCCTCACATGGGATTAATATCAATAGTAGTACAAACTATAGACAAATTACAGTCCGTTGCTACCTCAAGTAAGCCTTTAGATCTTTCATCCAGAATCTGAGCTTTCCTGCGGTAATTAATTTTACTTCTACAATCAAATGAAATCTCCAGTCTTAAATATGAAAAATGACATTTTGTAGCAATGGCTGGGCTGTGCATCATTCTACTAACCACTGTTTCGAACCTTAACGGCGTTGACCTTTTCATTGGTTTTCGTGAGACATACCAACAAACTGATTTCCTGTTGTATTATCATCGTAGTATTTTCGGTACGCCTGTGTCATTTTCGTGATTGTGGGCAGTTCTCGAACAAAACAGAGCAACTGTGCATTTGTGTTACTACGGATGATTATGGAAGCGAAAGAAGATGAAGCCTGCTACGTCTACAGTTTGGTCCCTTAGGAATTCACGCACATTTGAACGTTTGAACTAGCTAGACAAATATTGGCGCTGAGACTTGTTCAGCAGTTAAAGCAGTAACCCCTAGGAGAGGGGTTACATCGCCCATCCACAGCAGCAGATGATTTTACTGATACGGGCGTAATAAATATTCCATATTTCTAAACTGTTATAATGAAGAAAATGTCTTGGATGCCGAACATAAACCAGTATTTTGTTTCTCGTTGGCATTTTGACATCGGCTTCCGAGAATAGCTGTTGGTGGTTCAAATATAGCTCACTAAAGGAATTTTTCCAAGTGTATGTCTGAGTTGTCAAGTTTTTATACGACAAACGTTTCGGCCAGTGTTACCAGAGGCCTCAAGTTCTATTACACTTGTAAAGGTCCATTTCAAATGGCTCTAAGCACTATGGGATTGAGGTCATCAGTCCCCTAGACTTAGAACTGCTTAAACCTAACTAACCTAAGGACATTACACATATCCATGCCCAAGGCAGGATTCTAACCTGCGACCGTAGCACCCGCGCGTGACTCCAGACTGAAACGCCTACAACTGATTATACTTATTATATCCTACTTTTGTTTGATAAAACGAATGACAGCAAAAACCATAAGTGTTTCAAAGAAACAGACCTCAACGCAGTGACTTATTCTCCTTATTCTTTTACTTTCTTTTACATGTTTGACTCTTTTTAAATTTATTGACAAAAGAGTGAATTCTAAATTCCTTTTGTTCTCCTATAATTTTCCTTCATGTCAACTGCGACTCATTACTATTCTAGTTCATCCAATTCATTATTACTTTTGTATTTAAATATTTAATGTAACTTAAAAGTAGTTCGCTTAAAAATTCATAGCATCTACACTAGATGGTTCCCACATAACCTTGGCGTCGGTAGTATGTCATAAACGGTTCAAGACACTATAACAAAGTTTAAGCTCCTGTAAGTGAGGCAAAGGGTCGAGTATTCTGCTGTGTAAGTAACAGTCGTGCTTTTTTGTATAACCTAGATACTGAACTAACAATATCTTTTTTCAACTAATTATGTTTTATTGACAGACATGTGAGTTCGTAAAACAGGCGAGCGGTGGTGAAAATAGTTAACTTAATGGAACTCCTGCGTAAACATCAGATAGAATGGTTCAAATTTCGTTGTACTGGCAAAGCTATACTTCTTGTATTAGGCGATTACTTGGATTATTTTGCAAAACGTTGAGAGGCTCCTACATGCCTTGCTCATACTGTGGCATCAAGCAGTCAGGCCTGCAAGATGAGTGGTCTGCCAAGCGAGTGGATTCATTCTTATTTATCGAGTAACATGAACTCTAGTACTCACACTTAAGTTACAAGTTATCCTCCTATTTGATTAATACGCAACGGAAACACGCATCTGACTATCAGTAATTTACAGAACTCTGACTGTACACTACGCACTGGCAATACCACATTTTCTTTCTTTTTTTATTTAACGGCTTTTGTCAACACGCGGCCACCGCACTGAATATGAATGGCGCACACATTATAAATTCGGGACATTATGACAACATACAATTCGAAGGAAAAGTCCACCAATCTTTTTCTTTTCACTATCTTATTTATTCCGATAAATTCTCTAACCTAAACACACAAATTCTATAACCTACAACAATAACACATGAGAAATTCCGCCCAGTGGGCATGGCTTTACATTGGTGAATCTCTATATTATGGTCTCGTAATTATTTAACGCTACAGTGCACTTTCTGGATAGGATGGTGGATCTTTTATTATACCTCACACTTCGACTCTCACAATCATCATCACGAAACTTTCCTCCAGACCGAGCGGTACCGAAGGAACAAGCATAACCCACTAATCTTTTGAAACTACCTTGCTACTCTCCCATGCAAACCACACATACCCAAATTACATGACATACACCACACTACGACATGGAATACAAAACACTACATAGTCACAACACTATCACTTTCAGCTTTCCCACTTCAATTAGTATTTATCCCAGTTTCACACGACACTGCCCCACTTTGTAATTCTACTTTCCTACTATGAACTCTGGAGATATTTGTACGTCTTCTTGTGCAATTCAAGCCAAGTGGCGTTGCTGGATAGACGGCCGACTCACCTTGCTTCTCTCTCAGAGTTTGAATCTAGCGTCACACGGAATCGTATCACACAAAGTAATATTAAGAACATATTCATCACACACGCGAGTCCTCAACTGATACCATGGACGAGTACTTCTCTTTATCCTTTGTCTCATACACAGATTGAGACTCACACAGTACTCACCACGTGGAAGTACTCGTCTCTAATTTCAAGTCCTGCACACGCTATTTCTTAAATATTTCAACTTATGGTACACACGCTATTTCTTAAATATTTCAACTTATTGTACACACGCTAGTAATTCAGCTTAACTTAAGCACACGGAAGTATTTCAACTTATTGCTACACGTGGTTTCATTGTGACCGTTGGTCACTTCCGAAGATTACTACAATCCCATTAATATTACCTGCCTGACATATAATTATTCCCACAAAAGTTCCTGAAATAGATAAATTATTATTTCAAACTACTCTTAAATATTCCACATGCATACCATGTCTCCACTCTTTTGTCATTACGGAGCACAACTAAAAAAGATCTTAACAGCACAAGATCCAGCGGCAGAGTGCTGAAACATGGCCGTTCTCGAGGTCCTCTCGCACCTCTGCTGAAGTGGGGGAGCACCTTGCTACCGTATTGGTCAGCCACATTTCAGGCGCTCAAAGCTCAGGTAAATTTCATCTCTTTGGTCCCACCAAAGGTGGCCAAAGGATCGTCTCAAAGATGATCATATATTCACATTCACTATCTGCGGTTAGCAGACGACCATACATTCATTCATTTCACAGATCTCACCAAACTGGATGTAGGGATTTACTTTGTGGGAGTGCACATGTGATCAATTAAATAAATAAATTGTCATTCTTTCCCACACTGGTATCCGGCTTCGCTGTATTAATTGAAATTGAGTTATTTTACAAAAAAAAGTGTTGTTCTGACAAAAATAATGAAGTAAGTTGTACCTATTTTCAATGTCGGGCGGTACTGTACCCTTTCAACGTATCGCTGTAAATATTAATAAGCAGTAAATCAGCCTTATTTTAAAAAGTTATCGAATAGCGTTCCAAACAGTTTGTTGTTCCAATGAATAAGAAGCTGGTTCTTTTACGTCTTAATAGATAAATAAATTATGAATGTAACACTCTTTACCTTTGCATTTGTCACTTACGGAAAACTACATTTCGGTGCAATATTGCCGTACCCAAGTAGCGTTTAACAAATTTAGCTTTTCCCTACAGAACATCGCATATAGTAAGAACAATTAAAGATTCCACGGTACCGGCAACACATGCCCTGTTTAGAAATATTCTCTATCTGAGAACGACATTAAAGAACACCTACACAAGCTGAATTCTGAAATTAAAATTTATTTTTTCCATTTCATTTTGTGAAAAACCTGTATGCCATGTAAATCAGGTGAGGTCTTTCATGGGAATATCAGTGTCTAACAGGTTTATGTAGTGGATGCATCTTTAATCCCATTGTTATTTTTACCACCAGTTGAAAGGGCAGATAAATACGACAACTATCGCACAATCAACTTTAGAGCTCATGCATCCAAGTTGCCGACAATCATAATTTATAGAAGATTGGAAAATAAATTGAGGACCTGTTAGATGACCATCAGTTTCACTTTGGGAACGACACAGGCACCAGAGAGGGGGCTCTGACGTTGCGCTTGATAACTGAAGTAAGACTGGAGAAAAATCAAGAGGCGATAATAGGATTTGCGACCTGGGAAAAGCGCTTGGCAGTAGTGAAGAGTGTTGGAAAATCTGCAGAAAACAGGAAAAAAGCTGAAAGGAAACACGATAATATACATCATGTACATGGATCAAGAGAAAACATTGGACTATAGGAGGGAAGACTGGACAATGTAAAGCTTGACGCCTGTTTTGAATAATTTTGGTTCTTGAATATTGGTTTCTTTGGTCTCCTATAGTAATGTTGTGGCACTGGACTGTTCATCTTGATAATATTGTAGGCAGCTTTACACCCAATGTACGCGTACTACGGTAATAAAGTAGCTAACCGTGTGCCTACATAAATCATACCCTGTGTGACCAGGCTTTCTCTCTGCGTATATAATGCTCAAATAAAAAACGGGAATGTAGCTGAGTGACGTCGTCTACAACCGCCAGTATTTGGACAGCAGCTCACCCTGTTATTTTTAAGGCAAAACTGAGCAGTTCTGCTTTGCGGATGGCAGGGTGAGCTGCTGTCGGTTGTAGACGACGTCACCCAGCTACATTCCCGTAAGTTATTTCAAGGCGTACCATGTCGAACTCATACCCTCACTACTTCATACATCTACGTCTGTGACATATAAAAATTATAAGAAAGGCATTTTGAATGCAGAAACTTTCACAGTACATTCTCAAGATTCCACAACTGCACTCGAGTTAACTATCGTTTTTCTGATTCCTTCCGGTCGCCGTATAAAGAGTATTATCTTATTTCATACAAAACTTGCTGTGTTGGCAGAAGAGCCAACACCGTGTTGCTAGAGGAGGCCGAAATGCACGCGTTTAATTACACGCAGACTGGCGTGAGGTCTGGAACAATTAAAGGAGTTGAGTCTAATAAGAAAAGAACGTAGTTCTTGGAATACTTAACTTTAATCCATAATCGGTGTACATCTCTCTTGACTGTACATGCTTCATAAGGAAAATATCAATTGAATACGGCGCGTTGCTAGGTCGTAGCAAATGACGTAGCTGAAGGCTATGCTAACTATCGTCTCGGCAAATGAGAGCGTGATTGTCAGTGAACCATTCCCAGCAACGTCGGCTGTACAACTGGGGCGAGTGCCAGGACGTCTCTCTAGACCTGCCGTGTGGTGGCGCTCGGTCTGCAATCACTGACAGTGGCGACACGCGGGTCCGACCTATACTAATGGACCGCGGCCGAATTAAAGGCTACCACCCAGCAAGTGTGGTGTCTGACGGTGACACCACAAAACTAACATAAATGAGCAATTGTTCATGTTCGCACCTAATTTCCACACTCAGATTTGTGATGTGGACACCGCCTCCGATTCATTCTGCAGACTTCCTCCGACAAAATTCCTCACCTCAAGTCGGTAGTCACAGAACAGCTCTTATAATGAGAGGTTGGGGCATACCCACACCATCTGTGGGCTTCACTCCGGCCGAGGTAGGGCAAGATTCGGTACACAGGAACTAGAGTTGTAAGCTTACTGTAGGATACCGTAGACTGTCGTAACAAGTGTAGACTACAGGAGTTTTCCTAGCAGTTTTGGTCTGTCAATGTCGTACGCAATTTACCTGTACTTTAGGTGTGTTGCACACATATCAGGTGCTAGCTCCTAACAATCACTTTCTTTGGGTATACGGTCAGTGTCCTAGTAGATTCCCCTAGAAGCTTCAAGTGAAAGCATCTAGAAATTGCGGATATATAAAGGGCCAGGTGACCTATGGAACACTTTCGTTCTACATAGTTATCCTCATGTCTGTTACTTAAAAGTAAACTACTTGTAGCAAAATTGAAATTAACAATGTTTAATTCACGTTTTATTGGAAAATTGTTGATTTGCAACGAGCAAAACGGATTTTGTAGTAAAAATAAAGAAAAACTAAAAATTTATCATATAGCGCTAGAAAACGCAATTTACTCAACAGAAAGGAAAAATAAAAAAAACGCAAACCAAAATATGTCAAACGTCGCTTCAGCATTTCTTTGAACTTATATAAAACATGTTTCTGTTGCCCACAAACAAATATAAATAGTATAAAATACACAATGGACTGACACTGAATGAAGTGCGGTTCATGACATGCTACCCTCAGTGAAAACGAAGAATTACGGAACCGACTGAATGGAATGAACAATATAACGAACAGACAATATGGACTGATTGTAAACCGAAGAAAGACGAAAGTAATGAGGAACAGCGGAAATGAGATTAGCAATAAAAAAACAAAACTGAGACCGCGAAATGACGAAGTGAAGGAATTCTGCTACCTTGAAAGCGAAATAACACATGATGTACGAAGAATTGAGGATTTTAAAAACAGAATAGACCTGTCAAAGAGGGGATTCCTAACGAAAAGAAGTCTACTAATATCAAACAGTGACTTTAATTTGAGGGAGAAATTTCTAAAAATGTACGTTTGGAGTAAAGCATATTGTGGGAGTGAATTATGAGCTATGAGATAACCAGAAAAGGAGGTAACTGAAGCATTTGAGATGTGATGCTATAGATGAATGTTGAAAATTAGGTGGACTGAGAAATGAGGAGAGGCGGGGGTAGGAAAATGTGGAGAACATTGACAAGAAGAAGGGTGACAAGAGTAGTCTTAAGACATCAAAGAACAGTTACCGAAGTACGTGAGGGAACTAGATAGGGTAAAAAACGTAAGGGAAATAGATATTGGAATATATGCAACAAATAATTGAGGAAGTTGTGTGCAGGTACTATACTGAGATAAAGAAGGTGGTACAGGAGAGAAACTCGTGGTCGGTTCGCAAAAAACCAGTCAGAAGATTGATGACCCAAAAACAAAAGAAAACACTGTACTGCATGTTATATCCACGGCCCTTCACGCCTTCGTTACCACCACGTGAGACTGGAGTTAAAGAGGTGGGGTACGATCGTAAAACAGAGGAGTCCCGCTTCATGCCGTGCCGCAACAAAGTGCGGTAAATGCGTGCGAACTCTGCCCGGTGGGTGCGTCCAGCGTGCGTCAGAGCGCGGACCGTCCTGGCACGGTGCCTTTAAAGGCAGCTGAAAAATTACGATAGTGAAATCCGTGGCATTTGCGTATCCGCATGCCACGCAGGCTTCCCACGCTGCCAGCCCAGCCCGGGCGCCGGCGGCGAATACATATGTCGCAGCCCAGCCTCGGCCCCCTTTGCGCACGGTCGGACGTGCGTATTGTGTCCGACTCCGGAACAATGCCTTTCGTTCCACACAGTCTGCTACGCAAGAGAATGAAGCTGAATCCTCACAATGAGATATCACGTAAGGCACGGATGACGTTCGTTCCCGCATCAAGTGCAATATTTCCTTCGCGTTTAAATCAAATCCTTTTTCGTTTCGTTCAGAGTGGAGCGTGCTCCCGAGCCAGAGATTTGTCAGACAGTACGGAACAAATAACTCATTAACTTGAAACTTCCTGGCAGATTAAAACTGTGTGCCGGACCGAGACTCGAACTCGGGACCTTTGCCTTTCGCGGGCAAGTGCTCTACCAACTGAGCTACCCAAGCACGACTCACGGCCCGTCCTCACAGCTTTACTTCTGTCAGTACCTCGTCTCCTACCTTCCAAACTTTACAGAAGCTCTCCTGCGAACCTTGCAGAACTAGCAAAATGGCTCTGAGCACTATGGGACTTAACAGCTATGGTCATCAGTCCCCTAGAACTTAGAACTACTTAAACCTAACTAACCTAAGGACAACACACAACACCCAGTCATCACGAGGCAGAGAAAATCCCTAACCCCGCCGGGAATCGAACCCGGGACCCCGTGCTCGGGAAGCGAGAACGCTACCGCGAGACCACGAGCTGCGGACGCAGAACTAGCAGCCCTGAAAGAAAGGATGTATCGGAGACACGGCTTAGCCACAGCCTGGGGGATGTTTCCAGAATGAGATTTTCACTCTGCAGCGGAGTGTGTGCTGATACGAAACTTCCTGGCAGGAGAGCTTCTGTAAAGTTTGGAAGGTAAGAGACGAGGTACTGGCAGAAGTAAAGCTGTGGGGACGGGGCGTGAGTCGTGCTTGGGTAGCTCAATTGGTAGAGCACATGCCCGCGAAAGGCAAAGGTCCCGAGTCTCGGTCCGGCACACAGTTTTAATCTGTCAGCAAGTTTCATATCAGGGCACACTCCACTGCATAGTGAAAATCTCATTCTGGAACTCATTAACTTGTCGAAAAGTATGGGAGAAATGACCCTTATTGATGGTAGAGTCTGAGTCGTTAGGCCGCGTGTTAATCCTCCCGCGCGGGAGGTCGACCGTGTCAGTTTCTGCTATAACTTACTAGCGGCTGCGTATGCGTCTGCACACGATGTTATCATTTCCCCACCGCAGCCGATATAGGTGTTCTTTCCTCTTCTTTATATATATATATATATATATATATATATATATATATATATATATATATATATATATATATATATATATATATACCATCAGGAATTCAGTACCGGTCGAAATTAGTATGGACCTCAGTGATAGACCGTACTTACCTAAGATCCATTGCATTTGATGCCGCCAGGACATTTGCATTATAAATCTTTGGGAGATCCTATTGTTCAGTGCCTTAGCGTAACCCAGCTAAATTAACCAGAACATACGATTCATTATAGCGAAACCAGATGTACCTCCGTCCCACAATAAATGAAGATTAACTTCTAGAAGCGGACTCTGCAATTTTTAGAAGATTTTACCACAACATTTTTTAAAGGATCTTTTAACTTTTTATAGATTAAACAGCGGTTCCTCACACAGAAAACGTATGCCTCTTCGAATTTCCTCAATGATTCTCATTTCGATCCCTCGCTTGTGATTTTCTTCAGCATTCCACTTGTGTCCTTGGACGGCTGAAAATTGTCGAAAGACACTGTCGCACTCACTTTTAGAAGATTACTTTCTCGCGCTTTCCCGGCGAAGTAGAGTTACTGCGTCAGGTCATGACGGTGTTATTGCAGAGCTGTCGTCATTAGGTAAATGCTGAAACCAGATACAGAAAGAGAGCGGCGGAATCCTAAATCTTATTGCAGAGGTTGAAAATACCGCTTCGGTTGTAAAATACTTTATTTTCACACGACCGGTTTCGGACTGTTATAAGCTCGTCCTCAGGTGTCGTAGCTGTGCTGTGGTCCCCGAGCGCCGCATGTACCAGGCGCGGTGTGCTGCCTTTGAGTGCAGAACAGCACAGCTACGACACCTGAGGATGGGCTTGTAACAGTCAGAAACCGGTCGTGTGAAAATAAAGTATTTTACAACTGTAGCGGTATTTTCAGCCTCTGCTGTAATGCTCAGTTGCGGATGTTCTGCCAACAGGATTGTTTGTACTAAATCTTAATGTTATCGTGCTCCGACGGTTGTTTCCTGCAGGCAGGCAGACACGCTTCTTTGGGTCGGAACATTAAATCCACGACGAGCTTATCGTTCTATTAAATCTAGGGCTTAGACTACTGTAGTCGTGAAGTGAGATATATGGTTCGGCTTCTCCATTTTTTGTGTTGTCGTGCGTGTGTGTTTGATCTGAGTTTAATTCAACGTCAGAGGGCGCTGCCTACCGATGAAGTAGCGCCATTGGCCGCTTGTAGTAGTCGTGGTCGCCGTTCCTCTTCCAGAGTTGGCGGATGAGGGTATTCTGGAAAGTCAGGACTTGGTGTAGAGTTTTGGCGGTGAACTTCGACATCTTTCAGTGACATAAGCCACGTCATGCAAGTAGTGTGCTGGAAAGTCGCATGGCACATGAAACACTCGGCGCAGGTTTTTGTTCTGTGGGGTCTGTGAGCGCTTGAAGTAGCTAGGAGCTACATTTCCCCATACCTCGCTGACGTAGTACATCACTGACCGAATATTCAACCTGTGGAAGTAGAAATGACAATTGCCTGACAGGGAAGATCTGTCACTGGGCAGTGATAGTAGCGCGCTGGTTGTTTGCTGGTAGTTGTTTATGTTCCTCGCTCGCGGTGCTTCGCTGTTTGCTTCCATCGCTGCGGTTGCCATGCTCAAATGGCTCTGAGCACTATGGGACTTAACATCTGAGGTCATCAGTCCCCTAGAACTTAGAACTACTTAAACCTCACTAAACTAAGGGCATCACATACGTCCATGCCCAAGGCAGGATTCGAACCTGCGACCGTAGCGGTCGCGCTGTTCCAGACTGAAGCGCCTAGAACCGCTCCGCCACACCGGCCGGCGAGGTTGCCACGAAGACGGAATCCTGTTCCAGTCATCTTCGTCGAAAATATTCTCATTTATGGATGTTTCAACTGCTTCGTGGACTTTCTTTTTATAAATATTACTTTCTTTAGGTTTGTTTAAAAATAAATAAATCTTCTGCTATCAGTCACGATTTTTCTTCACTTTACTTTTTGCACGGCGCGTTTCGAGAAATAATTCCCATTTTCAAGTGCGTTTTTTGTGTGTATTAAGCCATTTCTTTTGATGTTGTCAGTGTGTGTGAGTCTGCTTCATTTCGTTGACTTTTACTGCAATACATAAGAAACACGCGTTTTTTTAGTTGGGTAATGAAGAAGAGATCGGTTGTTAGGGCATGTTCTGAGGCATCAAGGGATCACCAATTTAGTTTTGGAGGGAAGCGTGGAGGGCAAAAATCGTAGAGGGAATACACTAAGCAGATTCAGAAGGATGTAGGCTGCAGTACTTACTGGGAGATGAAACAGCTTGCACAGGATAGAGTAGCATGGAGAGCTGCATCAAACCAGTCTCAGGACTGAAGACCACAACAACAACATGCTGTTCGTAGTAGTTTATCCTCGTCCCTATTTTCATATTCATTATTAAACCTACTCCTGCATGACCTCTATTTCATTTTGTATTTATAATCCCGCATTCACCTGTTCAGAAGTCCTGTTCCTCCTGCCATCGAACTTCACTGATTCCAACTACATCCAACTTTAATCTATACATTTCCTTCTTAAATTTCTCTACCAACCTCCCCGATTAAGGGTTCTAACATTCCACGTGCCGATCCGTAGAATGCCAGTTTCCTGCCTCCTGATAATGACTTCCTCCTATGTAGTCTCCACCCAGTGATCCGAATGGGGCACTATTTTATCTCCAGAATATTTTACCCAAGAGGATGCCGTCAGCATCATTTAACCATATATTAGGGCTGCATGTCCTCGGGAAAAATTACAGCTATATTTTCGCCTTTATTTAGGCTGTTCACAGCACCAGCACAGCAAGACTGTTTTGGTTGATGTCCCCAGGCCAGATCAATCATCTAGACCGCTGCTGAAAAAGCTGATGCCCCTCTTCAGGAACCACACATTTGTCTGTCTTCTCAACAGGTATGTCTCTGTTGTGGCTGTACCCACCGTATGGCTATCTGTGTCACTGCAGCACGCAAACCACCCCACGGATGGCAAGATCCGTGGTTCATGAGGTAGCGTAGTGTGTGAGACGAATGTATTAGAGACTGAATAAGGCAGCGAACAGTCAAAATTTTAGTAGTAATTAACTGAACAAGTACTACAGGCGAGGTATTTTAATTTAGCTTAAGGTAACCAAGATACCCAAGCTCATATCAAAATGTTTTCCCATGTACTAAAAGAAACTACTGATATTGGTACAAAAGTGGCAGCGACAGTGAATACTTCATTGTTTTTAAATGTTTTTTTTTATTTTTCCAGTCATTGATTACAATATCTATTCTTTAGACGATCGTCTAAAGAATAGATATTGTGATCAATGACTGGAAAAATAAAAAGACATTTGACAGTATTGGATCACTGTTTGTATACGCGACCATGTCGCAGTTGGTGAATACTTCATTGTCAGTAATTTGCTAACTCTCCCAAGGCAAATCCCGGGATTATTCCTTTAGACGGACACAGCCGATTTCCTCCTCCATGCTTCCAGAAGCTTGTGCTCCTTCTCTAATGACCTAGTCGTCGACGTTGTACTAAACCCTACCCTTCCTTCTGTTTAATTGTAGCCTAATACTGAGGTACTTTCTGTTTCCCTTGGCATTGTCTTCTTCGTTATGTCTGTACTAAGCTAAATTTTGTTATTACTTGGCATGAATATAAAATTATCTCTTACCAACTGCGTATGGTTAGCAAAATTCAATAATAATTTGACTACGAAATATTAATCTACATTAACGTCTACAGCCACACCTGTACTCCAACTTCGAAACTCGAACTCTATAGTTGAGGGTACCTCCATTATTCCTCTTTTCCCCTTCCTTTCCCAAATTACGCGCAGGGTGAACAGGTGTCAGTAACACTATGCATTAATTCGAGTTCCTCTTATTTTACTGTTACGAACATTTAGCGACTTATCTTTGGGAAGATATAATTACACTGCTGGCCACCGTAAATGCAACATCCTGAAGGAAGCATCCGAAACGAGTGAAATTTACACCATGAGTTTGCAGCGATGAGATATGCAACTGATTAGAAAGCGCAGACGCAAATCACGCGCGCCTGTGGCGCCACCTCATAGCGCCATTTAAGGCTTGGCGATTTCGACGAGTGTACGTTCGGCACGTGTGTTTACCTTGTGGTTGTTTCACAAGACAATCAGTTATACCTCGTAGACAACAGCGAACATCTTTTGATCAAGTGTCCGAGTTCGAAAGAGGAAGGATAGTGGCTTACCGAGATTGTGGATTATCATACAGAGAAATCGCTAGTCGTGTTGGACGAAACCAAACAACTGTAATGCGGATATGCGACCGTTGGATGCAGGAGGGTACGACGGACCGACGTGGTCGATCGCATTCACCTCGGTGCACCACTACACGTGCTGATAGGCAAATTGTGCGCATGGCAGTGACGGATCGCTCAGTGACATCCCGAACCATAGCACAGCACATTGCGTCTGTAACGCATCATCCAGTGTCTGCGCATACCATTCGACGCCGTTTACAGCAGAGTGGTCTGTCCACAAGACGTCCATTGCTTCGTCTACCATTGACGCAGAACCACAGACGTCTCAGTCGCCAATGGTCTGATGACAGACGGATGTGGACGGCAGAATGGAATGACGTTGTCTTTACTGACGAGGACGCTTCTGTCTGCAGCACCACGATGGTCGGATTCGAGTGTGGAGACACCGTGGAGAGAGGATGCTGGACAGCTGCATTATGCACCGCCATACTGGTCTTGCAGCGGGTATTATGGTATGGGGCGGTATTGGATATTACTCTCGCACGCCTCTAGTACGCATTGCCGGTACTTTAAATAGCCGGCGCTACATATCCGAGGTGCTGGAGCCAGTTGTCCTTCCTTACCTTCAGGGCTCGGCCACAGCCATATTTCAACATGATAATGCGCGACCACACGTGGCACGCATTGTCCAAAGGTTCTTCGTCAATAACCAGATTGAATTGCTTCCCTGGCCGGCTCGCTCTCCGGATCTTTCGCCGATAGAAAACATGTGGTCCATGGTTGCTCAACGAGTGACCCAGCTTACATCCCCAGCTGCCACACCAGATGATCTTTGGCAACGTGTGGAAGCTCTTGGGCTGCTGTACCCCAGTAACACATCCAACGTCTCTTTGACTCAATGCCGAGACGTGTGGTAGCGGTGATCTCCAACAATGGCGGCTACTCTGGCTACTGATTCTGGCAGGAACCGCATGTCACAGACGTCTGTAAACGTAATCATTTGATACTTGGTCAACATGTTATCTACAAAATAAATTTTGTTGTGCTACCTCTTGTCTTTCTTGGTGTTGCATTTACGGTGGCCAGCAGTGTATTTTCTTGAATTTTTGGAAATATGCCCTAAGATATCTTGTAGCGTCTATCTTTGGAGTAGGATGATAATTTCCTTGGCGTACTTGAGTTTCCTAAATGTATGCACAAGTAAATGTAAATGTGTTGCTTTCCTGCAGATTATATATATTACCTCTACTAGTCACATCTGGTAAGGGTTCCTGACTGACAATCAATACTGAATTATCGGTCGAATGGTTTGTAAGCTAACTATTTCCAGAGCGAACTACAATTATTTGGGCCTCTTCCAAGGAACCTTAGTCTGGCACCATCTTTCGTAATTTGGCGTAACATTTCCCAACAAAAAATTTTATGTGGTCGTCTCACGTGAATCTATCTGGAAGCACACTTCTCAATATTTAATGTCTTGTTCATAGTAATTACCCGTCAATCGTGTAGTCAAAAGTAGTAGGTCTTTCCACTTATTTGTGGCTGTTCATCTTTAATAATAAACATGTTTCGTTTTGAAACTCTTAACACCGCTAGATTGCTTCTTGACTATGCAATATAGTAGTTCTTTCGAACACAGTGTACCTGGGAGCACCAGCGTGGCCTGACTACCTCTCGTAACCAACATCTACTCACTACGGTTACCAGGCGCAGCCAAGTACGACGAATCGTGGGAACATAGCCATACAAAAGACGAGGATGACGTCGGTCCAGTCACAATAGCCCATTTTTTCAATTTTTTTTGTTATTTCTGACAAAATGTTATGTTCATAGATTTCGAAGCTGTTCTTGGCAGATGTTCGCATTCGGTTTTTACTGAATATGCGTTGATTTATTGCTTCAAATAATAAATTACGTTCTAGACACTTTGACCTAGTAAAAAAAAATTACAGGCAATACTTTAATATCGGCTCTCTGTTATATATTATTAGGTGCTTACTGCCGATAACGAGATTAAATTTGATACAGATAGGACTAAATGTTTGGCGGGAACATTTCGCGTAATGATGTGGACCACGGATCGAGTTACGAAGTATCCGGAAACGGCTGTCGACATAATTCACCTAAATACAAGCACCCTTACACTGATTTTACTGTTGTAACCACTCCTCACTCCATCTTTCGTATTAATATCTATACAATCTGCTGTAGAAAATACGCATACTACAGTTCCGCCGGCCGGTGTGGCCGTGCGGTTCTGGGCGCTACAGTCTGGAACCGAGCGACCGCTACGGTCGCAGGTTCGAATCCTGCCTCGGGCATGGATGTGTGTGATGTCCTTAGGTTAGTTAGGTTTAATTAGTTCTAAGTTCTAGGCGACTGATGACCTCAGAAGTTAAGTCGCATAGTGCTCAGAGCCATTTGAGCTACAGTTCCGATAATCTTGAAACCCTGGTATATGTGTCATGTACTAAGCTTAAGAGATTAGACTGTGTGGTTTTAATCTGGAGAACTATCTTACGTACGTCAAATCTGGTGCGTGAAAACGCTGTATATCTGGGCCACTATTTCATCATTGTAATCTATCAAACTTCGACGCTAGCAGTTTTCCTTTCTTGGTAAACACTATTATATGAAATGGTTTCCTCAGAAGGCTGTTCAAAAGCAGTGCTGTAATCAGAATATTCAGGCGACAGTTACTAGGTAGCCCAGAGTATCAGCTTTTCCCATGACATGTTAATATACAAATTACAGGTCCTTCCAGGTGTCATCAAATTGTAGTGGGAGGCGAAGTTTGGTTTCTCTAAAGTGATGTGAGATTCTGGGCGTCTTGCTGAGCACGTGACACACGCGATAATGTTCCAGCATTTTTGTTTTATTTACAATGTAGTTCAGAAGAATTGAAAACTTATTATGCGAGTGTGCAGAGGGAATGTGATGTCTTAATTCTTTTCTCCGACCACTAATGTGAATACCTAGGGAGTTTGAAAAGACTTCGTTCTATTTAGTCTAAGGGAGTGAGGGTGCATAGCTAATAACCAGCTGGAAAATGGACGACGACCGCGAACGTTTCGTTCGACCACGTGGAAGAATGGGAACATTTGAAGGTGAACTCTACACAGTGCCGTACAACACATTGCACACGCAGTGAATTTTTATCGAGGTATGATCTCTCTTACTTTTTCGTACTTCTCATCGCTCATTCGCGTTAGTTTCTCGGATTGTTAACATCACAGCCTACTCACACTGTGACAAATATCCTGAATTGTCTTCATATTTTTAGTACACTAATGCTGCTGTTCTTTGAGTGAAATTAATGAGGAAATAGCTTTAATAAAAATGAAATAGCCATCGCAGATCTCCGGTGTCAAGCCATTTGAACATCAGCTGTAGGAGGTCCAGAACCGGACTCCAAAGAGACTAGTACATCTCAAAGGCATATCAGGACAGTTCACCTTGTTTCAGGACAAATGGAAGATGATATATTCAGAGTTTTACGGCTGTAAAACTTTGGTGAAGTGTTCATCGCTCGAGAGGGTAACGTGTAAGAAAATGGCTCTGAGCACTATGGGACTTAACATCTATGGTCATCAGTCCCCTAGAACTTAGAACTACTTAAACCTAACTAACCTAAGGACATCCCACAACACCCAGCCATCTCGAGGCAGAGAAAATCCCTGACCCCGGCGGGAATCGAACCCGGGAACCTGGCCGCGGGAAGCGAAAACGCTACCGCACGACCACGAGCTGCGGACGAATAACGTGTAACAATACACGCTATTGTATTATTATAACAGCCATGGGTGTGACTCAGTTCATGATAACACAGTATACTTCATGTGTAATGAGAAAATTTGAATATTACCATGACTGTTTCGAGGTGTTGAACAATATTTCTATTTGTGTCAAATCAACACAGGAACTTGTAATTTTGACCTCTGCTCCTGTAATGTCTGTAGTGTTAACAGACCTTTCATTACTAAGAAGTATCGTGTAACGTTGAAGCGCGTTAATGGAAACATCGGACAGGAATGAGAATAGAGCAGTCGACTGAGTTCAGTGACATATGTCAAAATCAGTTTAATTACACAAGTAAGCTACCATGTACACGAAAGACAACATATGACTCTTCTCATACACGAAATCAGGAGAAGGGATTCCCTTCTAATCTTAGTTAAGTCTACTTCAGTTCCCGCAAAATATTGACTGGAGCTTCATCAGCCGTTTATCAATAACTACCCCCAAAAGATGTACAAAGTAACAATATCAGGCCACAGATCTCAGAACAAGCATAACATTTCAAAAAGATTATTAACCACTATGCTTCGTTCTTTCCAGTACAGGGATTTATGAAACAGACAAGACACGATATCTGGAGTATATTTAAAAGTTCCCTGGCGGCGCTGCCCTTTCATCCATTCCTCGAACGCGGATCGTACTAGCCCAACAGCCCGCTCAATCAAAAATAAACAGACAACAGCAACATCCCAGCTCGCATCTGCAACAGGGCAGTTTAGACATCAGCGATACACAATGCAAAAACACACACGCTTCTACAAACAGTAACAGGGCACGAAACCAGTTTGCGAATACTAGTTGTTGAATGGCCTCCCATTTTTCACGTAGTGCTGCACTGAGGAGCGGTTTCGACGGCGATCGGTGAGGCCTGGCACGAAGTTGGCGTTCCAAAACATCCCAAGGGTTTTCTATAGGATTGAGGTCAGGACTCTGTGCAGGCCAGTCCATTTCAGCGATGTTATTGTCGTGTTACCACTCTGCCATAGGCCGTGCATTATGGACAGGTGGTCGATCGTGTTGAAAGATGCGAACGCCATACCCGAATTGCTCTTCAACAGTGGGAAGCAAGAAGGCGCTTTAAGTATCAATGTAGGCCTGTGCTGTCATAGAGCCACGCAAAACAACAAGGGATGCAAGCCCCTCTCCATGAAAAACACGACCGCAGCATAACACCATCGCCTCCTAATTTTACTGTTGGCACTACACACGCTGGCAGATGACGTTCACCAGGCATTCGCCATACCCACACCCTGCCATCGGATAGCCGTGTTGTGTACCGTGATTCGTCACTCCACACAAAGTTTTTTTACTGTTCAATCGTCAAATATTTACGCTCCTTACACCAAGTGAGGCGTCGTTTGGCATTTAACGGCGTGATTTGCGGCTTATGAGCAGCCGCTCGACCATGATCCAAGTTTTCTCACCTCCCGCCTAACTCTCATAGTACTTTCAATGGATCCTGATGCAGTCTGAAATTCCTGTGTGATGGTCTGGATAGTTTTCTGCCTACTACACGTTATGATCCTTTCAAATGTCGGCGATCTCTGTCAGTCAACAGACGAGGTCGGCCTGTACGCTTTTGTGCTGTACGTGTCCCTTCACTTCACTAACAGATCGGAAACAGTGGAGCTAGGGATGTTTAGGAGTGTGGAAATTTCGCGTACAGTTGTATGACACAAGCGAAGCCCCATCACCTGACCACGTTCGAAATCCGTGAGTTCCGCAGAGCGCCCCATTCTGCTCTCTCCCGATGTTTAATGACTACTGAGGTCGCTGATATGGAGTACCTGGCAGTACGTGGCAGCACAATGCACCTAATATGAAAAACGTATGTTTTTGGGGCTGTCCGGATACTTTTGATCACATAGTGTAACTCGGGTCGCACAAGAAACAAATCAGACATCCACAAGCGGCGCACTGCTGACGTATTAACAGAAAATAGGTCGGGTGGTAACGTTGGCCGAACACAGTACTTCCGTGACACTGTATCATCCAGAACGTCCAATAGGCGGGTTATACTCATGTCCTACATTCCGGTACGCCACTGCTCGTCCACAACACAACTGAAGCACTCCGCTGCGTCAGCTGCTCATCTCCTCGCGCCAACGCTAGGCCTCTTCCTCCCGCTAATGTCTCGCTACACCACGAGAGGTCGCCCCACCGCCGAGAGGAAGCATGACGAACCCAGGCGGCTACTGCCAACCTATGCCCATAGTGCTTATACGGCACATCGTTAATTATGATTTTACTTTTTACAGAAAAATATTACTAATCACTGCACTTCACGACTCTTCTATGAGGTAAATTCCCAATGAAGAATGATTTTTTCTTGTTCCTTACACGTTCAGTACTCGATATCAGTTTTTGGTCACTTGAGCCACTGCTCCCAGTACTGATGATACAGTGAGCCTAATAGAATGTCCTTGTTTATCCATATCTTTAAAACCCAGCCAGTAACACTACATTGCGAGCAAATGTTCGAATATTTTTTGTAAATGCAGGCAGTAACTTTCAACAAATAAAGTTGTCATTTCTTACAACCATTCCCAAAATTTATGGTGTACAGGTATCACTACCATAACGCCTGTAGCATTTCGTAATTTTCTTTCCTTTCTTCTTAGTTATCGAGGGCACATAAGCTTTATTTACACCTCATATTAAAAGTTGTGAGGCAGATCAGTGATGTAAAACATCAAATGGTTGAAATGGCTCTGAGCACTATGGGACTTAACATCTGTGGTCATCAGTCCCCTAGAACTCAGAACTACTTAAACCTAACTAACCTATGGACATCACACACATCCATGCCCGAGGCAGGATTCGAACCTGCGACCGTAGCGGTCACGCCGTTCCAGACTGAAGCGCCTAGAACCGCACGGCCACACCGGACGGCTGTAAAAGATCGGCGGCTCCTTTGGATGCGTCTGCTCTGATTACTACTACTGCTAATTCACAGACCTCATAAACGCGACAGGATCAGCGCTCTCTTAATAGCATTCACTAGCAATTTCCTTTGGTAGAATGCGTCAAGTTTGAGGTTGTAGTATTCATTGGCAGAAATGGTTTCAGGCTTTTCATAAGCGCAAGATGAAGTTATAGCACTAACACATAGTGTCATATGGTCCCTATTCCCTAAAACAAACTTTTTCCGATTTTTAAAAATCTTCTTATTGACCCAATAGGATTACGTAACAACTGTAGTATTTCTGCTGTCTTTGCTGCTCTCTATTTTTCCGATAGTCCGACTTCTCCTTATGTTGCCTTTTCCTTTCTTCTGTCCATGGTAATGCCGACTTTGTTTTACTTCTTATGCCTTTAAAGGCTTCTAAATTTTATGTTTTGTTCTTATTCTTCCTTTTCTATCCTATTCGGCGATGTGTTTCTTTCTAGTTCTTATTTGTGTAATCCGTGCCATTGTTTTCTTTTTCAGAAATACAGGATTGTTGGTTCGCTACCTTGTTCGGTCATTCATTCGGTGCCATTACTTCTCATATTCTTTGTACATTTTAGAAAACTTCCTCCCGTTTTCAAACCATTTGTTGTTTCTACTTCACCGATTATTTTATAAGATACTTAAAATTTCTAAATGGCTGCGTAAATGAAACATTGCAATGAATGCTGAAGGCTATGTAATATATTATAAATTCATGTAGTAAGAAAGGAAAATGACTCATCCGTGTGTAGAGCCCAAGGAGATTAGATCTAATGTAACTACTAATCTGGCAAATCAGGAGGGAACCGCCTCAGCAATATATAACCTTAAGTGGGCAAAAGGAAAAGATGTGTATGCACGATAAACCAGGCCAGACACAGTCGGACAGGAGCCAAAAGTTTTTTTAGCGGACTGTAAGGGAGATGCACAAGTGACCCAGACAGAATGACGAAAAAGTCCCGTATTAATATTGCTTCAAACGCGTGAGAAGTAGACACACTGCGATCAATAGCAAGTTGTAATTTATTGTTCCGAGATGACAGCTGTAGTCTCGTTCCAAAAAGTGTAATGTATGAAAAGCAAACTGAAAGAGGATGCGCTATGTAAACGATGGAAACCAACTCCTCCCTTGTCGCAGATTCTCTAAGCAAAGTATTATTTAATCTTGCAAATGCGTCTGTAATAATAGACTGAATATATTGTTTGTGTTACTTCACATGTGTTTATACATAGGTATTGTCCTATTTCACATCATCTGGAACAGGTTGCTTCTCCATATACTACGATTTGAACCACAGTGTCCTAATATTGACAATATAGAAAATGACATCACTGAAAATAACTGTCTGACTACTAAATTAATTTTTATTCGTTGTACGTGAGATTTTTCAAAAAGTTTAAAATTATAATTAGTTTTTGGAGTTTTAACATTTCGAGCTAAAAAGAAAGCTTATATTTCCACCAGAATGTAAAAATTTCAGTTTTACGAAACATTTAGACTGTGATTCCGAAAGCGTATTTCATTAAGCGGTGCAAATGTGATTTTGCTTGATGCGATATTCTATTCTGATTTGATCAGCACTGCATCAGCATCCTTTTTGTTCCATTAGTATTTTGTGACTTAGGTAACGCAAAAAAAGTCTATCGAATCAGATGAATTTTGCTAAATTTAGAGAATACTTTCGCTATTGTTCAAATTAAAGACTTTTGACTACCGTTACTTGCTCCAGGAATTCTTCCGTAGTATAGAAAGGCGACCATTGAGATATGACACAAATTGCAAGTATGGAAAAGTATTGATGTTATAATTCTTCGTTGAGTGTTACGCATTTCGAAAAATCATCGCCAGACTAAAGCTATGAGACAATGTATATAAATTATGAAAAATAGGTAACACGTATCAGTAAAATGCATGATCGTGATAAACACTGCGTGCGCAATTATTTCAATATTTACATGTAGGCCTCGGTTCAGGATTAACAAACTGAACGCGTGGACTGTATATAGTAAACAGTTCTCTTTTCGTACAGGCTGCATATGGTACTTTAGTGAAAGCAAGTCAAGCAGTTCATGAAAGTCAATGTCAAATTGTCTGTAGCGTATTAAGCTGTTATAGAAGTAAACTACACCACAGATGGCATAAACATTAACCAAAAACAATTCACACCGACGAGTAAATGTGCTAAGGTTATTTACTCTTAAAGCGATATAAAAAAAATGAAAGGATGTATTTTAAATACTGCCGCTCAATAAAAGTTAAATGATAACTGAAATATTACATAAGACACTACATAAGACACCTACACATTGGATTTCAGTTGTAAAATGAGTTGCTGCACCAACAAGCAAAATAGAACATGAAATTACAAAGCGTATGCAATAAATTGTGCAAAATAGAACATGAAATTACAAAGCGTATGCAATAAATTGTGTTTTATGTGACATATCTGTTCCGTCATACACTCTCAAAACCATCCACTAAGCTACTTTACACTATCTTACCTCAACCCACATCCTTATTTTATCTGTTACGTATCGGTAACTAGGTCATATGTTTCCAAAGGGGAATACGATTATAGTTTCCTCATGATGTTAATGGTAACGTGCTCACTGTTCACCATTTTACTTATACCGAAGCTTCAACTTGGCACTTTATTTCAGCCTCATTGACCCAAATGGTTGGTTCAAATGGCTCTGAGCACTATGGGACTTAACTTCTGAGGTCATCAGTCCCGTAGAACTTAGAACTACTTAAACCTAACTAACCTAAGGACATCACACACATCCATGCCCGAGGCAGGATTCGAACCTGCTACCGTAGCGGTCGCGCGGTTCCAGACAGTAGCGCCTAGGACCGCTCGGCCACTCCGGCCGGCTCAGCCTCATTATTCTAAGCTTTTTGTAGCCTGAATCTCTCTACCATTTTACGTACTCTAATGATATTCATACTTCAGCTATTGTCGAATATACACTACACAAACATTTTTACAATACTGATCTTTCTTTACGTAAAACGCAGATACTAAACTGTTGCTACTACCGCCTATACTAACCTCCACGTTATAAATTGTTTAAAAAAAACACCGTTACTACCGCTTTTACTAAGATATTTATGTTATAAGAAATTTTTTAAAATATGTAATGTAACACTTTAGATTTATTTACCACTGCACAGGCGTACATAGCATCAATGTCCATTTCATGACCTTTTACACTAGTAATTCACATACAATGGAGACTAATATGTATTTCTCTCATATTATGTCACATACAGGGTGAAGAAAAATTCCCGCATTCGGACTTCGCAGCCCGATTCCTTACAAACTACCAATACAAAAATGTCTCTTACAAAATTTCGCACTGCGCATATTTCCGGCAGCAAATGGACGTTAAAGATGGGAAATCTGGCAACACTGAAATCACATGTATGGTAACTATCTGTGTCAACAGATAGTAGTAGTACTGGATAGGCTAGCATGCAGGAGGTCGAGAGTTCGATTCTGGGTTGAGGGCTCTTCTTTTTTTTAAAAAAAAAAAATCGGCATACAGCGATTACAATAAGTCATCTTCAAACATTT
Source organism: Schistocerca nitens (assembly GCF_023898315.1). Classification (NCBI taxonomy): domain Eukaryota; kingdom Metazoa; phylum Arthropoda; class Insecta; order Orthoptera; family Acrididae; genus Schistocerca; species Schistocerca nitens. The sequence continues at coordinate 897,029,215 of NC_064614.1, forward strand.
GCACTCTCGTACTACTAACATAGAAACGGAAGCACAATCGTTTACATCGGTCAGCTCTTAAAGAAGTTGGTTGTTGGTTGGTTAAGGGAAGAGGACCAAATAGCGAGGTCATCGGTCCCGTAGGATTGGGGAAGGATGGGGAAGGAACGGCAGTGCCCGTTCAAAGGAACCATTCCGGCATTTGCCTGAAGCGGTTTAGGGAAATGATGGAAAACCTAAAACAAGATGGCAGGACGCAGGTTTGAACTGTCGTACTACCGAAGGCGATCCAGTGTGCTAAGCACAGCGCTTTCTCGCTCGGTTTTTAAAGAAGTCTTTTGCAAGTCGTGGACGCGAATGGTTTCGGACGACTGCATCTACTGTATGTCAAGCCTGTTTTCTGTGTTCTCTCCCGCAATGATTCCATCGATTAGTACCACGTTCATATCCGTTACATTTCGTTAGTACCTTACGTCACCAATGTGCTTTGTAAATAATTGCCAAACTCGGTTACCATTTCTGTGTACTGTCACCGTGAAATCAACAATTACGCCTTTCAACATTGAATCTGATAAGGGCATGCACTTTAGTAAGTATGTCGATGCCTTACTTTTACTATTATTAGTATTATAAATTTAGGTGGAGCAGAATTCTGCGATTAATGGCGTGTTTATACCTTATGCACTGTTCACTAGACAGGGACTAGTCGTTAGCGGAGTTAAGAGCCTGTGACAGACTCAATGTTCGTTCGTTATACACATTACAGTTTCTTCTTATGTTGTTCTAAAATACACTCCTGGAAATGGAAAAAAGAACACATTGACACCGGTGTGTCAGACCCACCATACTTGCTCCGGACACTGCGAGAGGGCTGTACAAGCAATGATCACACGCACGGCACAGCGGACACACCAGGAACCGCGGTGTTGGCCGTCGAATGGCGCTAGCTGCGCAGCATTTGCGCACCGCCGCCGTCAGTGTCAGCCAGTTTGCCGTGGCATACGGAGCTCCATCGCAGTCTTTAACACTGGTAGCATGCCGCGACAGCGTGGACGTGAACCGTATGTGCAGTTGACGGACTTTGAGCGAGGGCGTATAGTGGGCATGCGGGAGGCCGGGTGGACGTACCGCCGAATTGCTCAACACGTGGGGCGTGAGGTCTCCACAGTACATCGATGTTGTCGCCAGTGGTCGGCGGAAGGTTCACGTGCCCGTCGACCTGGGACCGGACCGCAGCGACGCACGGATGCTCGCCAAGACCGTAGGATCCTACGCAGTGCCGTAGGGGACCGCACCGCCACTTCCCAGCAAATTAGGGACACTGTTGCTCCTGGGGTATCGGCGAGGACCATTCGCAACCGTCTCCATGAAGCTGGGCTACGGTCCCGCACACCGTTAGGCCGTCTTCCGCTCACGCCCCAACATCGTGCAGCCCGCCTCCAGTGGTGTCGCGACAGGCGTGAATGGAGGGACGAATGGAGACGTGTCGTCTTCAGCGATGAGAGTCGCTTCTGCCTTGGTGCCAATGATGGTCGTATGCGTGTTTGGCGCCGTGCAGGTGAGCGCCACAATCAGGACTGCATACGACCGAGGCACACAGGGCCAACACCCGGCATCATGGTGTGGGGAGCGATCTCCTACACTGGCCGTACACCACTGGTGATCGTCGAGGGGACACTGAATAGTGCACGGTACATCCAAACCGTCATCGAACCCATCGTTCTACCATTCCTAGACCGGCAAGGGAACTTGCTGTTCCAACAGGACAATGCACGTCCGCATGTATCCCGTGCCACCCAACGTGCTCTAGAAGGTGTAAGTCAACTACCCTGGCCAGCAAGATCTCCGAATCTGTCCCCCATTGAGCATGTTTGGGACTGGATGAAGTGTCGTCTCACGCGGTCTGCACGTCCAGCACGAACGCTGGTCCAACTGAGGCGCCAGGTGGAAATGGCAGGGCAAGCCGTTCCACAGGACTACATCCAGCATCTCTACGATCGTCTCCATGGGAGTATAGCAGCCTGCATTGCTGCGAAAGGTGGATATACACTGTACTAGTGCCGACATTGTGCATGCTCTGTTGCCTGTGTCTATGTGCCTGTGGTTCTGTCAGTGTGATCATGTGATGTATCTGACCCCAGGAATGTGTCAATGAAGTTTCCCCTTCCTGGGACAATGAATTCATGGTGTTCTTATTTCAATTTCCAGGAGTGTAGTTTCGCAGACGTATGCCATACACAAAGATAAATATGTGGATATCCTTCTAGTCCTGGTTCATTTTACACTGGAGAGCCAAAGACACTGATACACCTGTCTAATATCGTGTACGGCCATCGCGAGCACGCAGAAGGGTCGCAACAGGGCATGACGTGGACTCGATTAATGTCTGAAGTAGTGTTACAGGGAACTAACACCATGAATCCTGCAGGGCTATCCACAAATCCGTAAGAGTACGACGGGGTGGAGATCTCTTCTGAAGAGCACGTTGCAAGGCATTCCAGATACACTCAATAATGTTCATGCCTGGGGAGTTTGGTGACCAGCAGAAGTGTTTACACTCAGAAGAGTGTTCCTAAACCCAGTTTGTAGCAAATCTGGACATGTGGGAAGTCGCATTGTCCCGTTGGAATTGCAACGGGACAATGGGCAACGGAAGTGTTTAAACTCAGAAGAGTATTCCTGGAACCACTCGGTAGCAATTCTAGACATGTGGGATGTCGCATTATCCTGTTGGAATTGATAAAGTGCGTCTGAATGCACAATGGAAATAAATGGATGCAGGTGATCATACAGGATGCTTACGACATGTCATCTGTCAGAGTCGTATCTAGACGAATCAGGGGCCCCTTATCACTCCAACTGCACACGTCACACACCATTACACACAGCCTCAACCATCTTGAACAGGCCGCTGCTGACATGCAGGGTCCACGGTCTCATGTGGTGGGCTCCATACCCGTACACGTCTATCCACTCACTTAAGTTTGAAACGAGACTCGTCCGACGAGGCGACATGTTTCCAGTCATCAACAGTCCAGTGTCGGTGTTGACAGCCCCAGGCATGACGTAAAGCTTTGTTTCGTGCAGTTTTCAAGTGTGAACGAGTGGGCCTTCGGCTCCGATTTCCCATATCGATGAAGTGTCGTTGAATGGTTCGCACGCTGACGCTTGTTGATGGCCCAGCACTGAAATCTGCAGCAATTTGCGGAAGGGTTGCACTTCTGTCACGCTGAGCGATTCTCTTGAATCGTCATTGGTCCTGTTCTCGCAGGATCTTTTAGCGGCCGCAGCTATGACGGTGATTTGGTGTTTTACCAGATTCCTGATGTTCAAAGTACACTCGTGAAATGGTCATACGGGAACATCCCCACTTCATCGCGACTTCGGAGACACTGTGTCCCATCCCTCGTGCGCCGATTATAACACCACGTTCACATTTCATTTAAGTGATGATAATCTGCCACTGTAGCAGCAGTAACCGATGTATCAACTGCGCCAGACACTTACTTCTTATATTGGCGTTGCCGACCGCAGCGCCGTATTCTGCCTGTTTGCGTATTTCTGTATTTGAAAACGCACGTCTATACCAGTTTCCTTGGCGCTTCGATGTAATTGGGCATATAGTGTCTATAATGAGCACGCATTATGGCGGTATATGTTATCTATTTTTAATAATTTCTGTACCTTGTCCCATAGCTTACGTACTACGATGATTTTAAGAAATGCGTAATGTTGAATAAAGAAGTGTACGATCAAGACTATTACATAATTGTAATTTGTGCCAAACTTGGAGTAGAAGCACTTGCGTATCTCTTGTGACAGGACATCTGACAAGAGAGTTCCAGGTAGTAATGTTACAAAGTGTTGCATTTTGTTGGTTTTTACTTAAATGTAAGGATCTACATTTACACCCGTATGTACATAAATTCGCCGCAAGGCACTGTACAGTACATCGAGGAGGGTACATCGTACCAGTATTATCAGTTTTCTTTCCTCCACTATTCGCGTAGAGAACGATGGAAAAATGACTCTGTTTATACTTTGTACGGGCTATAAAGGCTCCTTTGAAAAAAAATCTAGCCATTCGGCCAAGCCCCAAAATGGAAAAACAAGGAGAACCTCGGGGTAGATTTACCATCCTCGTATTTCTCATTTGCAAAGAAAATTAATTGAGTTACAATGGAAAAAATATTTACAATATGGATATTTTTTAATGAATTTAAACACTGTTCACAAATGAAACACAACATTATCAATCTTCTGTGTCTTGAGGTGAACCGTCGATGTGTTGGTTTACGTCAATCTACGATTCCCTTCTATCGGTCATCTCCGGGTAACTGATTGAATTCTATTCCAATTTCACCGTATCCTCGCGGCTTTTATGGTTTTTCGCATGTGGTTAACGTGAAAATAAGAGTCAGTGTAAGTTCCGTGGAAAAGGTGTTTGATCTATGCTGAGCTGAAATAGAATCTAATCTAAAGTTCTTTCTAATTCTCTGTCCTGAATTCGAAATATTCGGAAGTCGTAAGGTGTTCTTCATTTCTATCAACAACCATAAAGTGCGCTATACACTAATCCAACTGGTGATGCCCACTCAACTTATACTCCTCATCTTTCAGATGAACATTAACACTTTTTGATGTGCTTGTAACTGATCGGCATTCGCTCAGTTGGTAACTACGCGAGCAACAATTGACATAACATAATTTGCATACACAGGTATGTTACAACAACAGTACAATTACAAAGACAATGTCCATCACGAAAGATTGAAACAAAGTTCAAATTGACATAAGAAAAAAATATCTTGCCGTAGACCATATTCATTTGAGTCACTAACCCATGGTCATTACACATTGTGAAACCTGATTGAAGTTACTATCAACTAAATAAATTTTTTTAAAAGAAATCATTCATACTATAGCTAAATTCTCTGCATACTGAAAAGAAAACTTATCTTTACAGTAGAAAGCAAATACTTAATGTCTGCATATCTCTCGTACATTATGCCTGAAAAGAAAAACTAGCTACTAAATTGCAAAAAGAAAGAAACTATCCTAAGTATGATTCATAGGTTTAATGAAAATTGTCTAATCAATATTATTTGATAAGAATAATGTCTTCAATCTTCAGAATCTTCAGTTATCATGAAGCTCCTTTAGCAAGTGATGAGGATACATTCCTTTCACCTTTCCATTCTTCACATCCTTCGAAACATACGTTCCTGGATGGGGTATTTTGGTAATCACAAATGGACCTTGATACAATAATTGCCATTTTGTGTTCTTCCTCTGTATAAGTGAAGCCTTAGGATGAGTTTTTACTAAAACTTGGTCTTTCACTTTATATGTTTTTATTTTTCCAAGTCGATTGTCGAAATATATTTTCCTTTTCCTTGCCTTGTCCATTATATTGAGTAAGGATTGATGTACTTTATTTTGTAGGTCTATTTTGTTAACAGCTACTTTAGGGATTGGTCTAATTCAGTCATTCTGTTCCTGTTTTCCCAACATCAGTTCGTATGGGGTGTATTCTGTCGTAGTATGTGGCATAATGTTTACAATTTCCTGAAAATCGTCAAGATAATCGATCCATTTGGGTTGCTGGTTGTGGCAATATGTTCTCATGAACCGGTTTAATTCACGAAAAATTCGCCGGAGGATGGTACACTGATGTTAGAATTTGTTTTATACCACAACTGGTTAATGTTTGCCTCCAACGAAATCCAGTGAACATTGACCCATTGTCAGAAAGAATAGCCTCTGGTTTGTCTACCTTGACTATATAATCCTTGACCAGCTTCTTGGCTATGGACGCGCCAGTAGCTCATTTTCACGGATAAACTTTGACATACTTAGTGAACATATCAAGAAAAGCTACAATATATTTGCATTCTCCCCTTGATGATGGTAGAGGACCACAGACGTCGACCGAAATGATTGACAGCGGTTTAATGGGTATAATAGGATGTAGGAAATCTTTCACACAAAAATTTCCTGGTTTGGCTAGCTGACAAATTTTACATTTCCTTAACTGTCTGTGTACTTTCCTGCGAATATTTGGGAAGTAGCAATATGCTTGAATCTTTCGAGCACACTTTAATACTCCAAAATGTCCCCAAGTGGTGTGAGTGTACAAAATTAAGTCATTCTCATTCTCCTCGGGAATACACACCTTCCATTCATCTGAATCAAGATGCCCTTTGAAAAATAAGACGTCGTCCTCAACTTTGTACAGTCTCCTCAGATCATCGTTTCCAGGCTTTGCTAAAGTTTCCTTTATTGAATGCCAACGAGGATCTTCATTCTGTAGTTTTCCCATGTTCTTGCACATGCCAAGAAAATGTTTGTTATATATTCTATCAGTCATTATAAGAACTTTAAATTTGGACGGATTGTCCGTGATGTTGAGAGTTGGCAAATCTCCATCTGGCACTCTAGACAGTGCATCGGCGATGAAATTATCCTGTCCGCTTACGTATTTAATTTCAAACTGAAACTCTTGGAGTGAGAGCGTCCATCTTGCTAGTCTTGGATGTAATAATTTGCATGTTTGCAAAAAACTTAACGCTTTGTGGTCACAGTATACTGTTGTCTTCGCTCCGTATAAGTAATAGTAAAATTTCTAAAGTGACCAGACTACGGCCAATGCTTCCTTTTCGGTAGTCGTATATGTTCTTTCACAAGCAGTTAAGAGTCGGCTAGCAAAATCTATTGGACAGAAATTTGATTTTCTATTTATCGTCTTTACTTGGAAGAGGCATGAACCTATTCCAATTTCCGAAGTATCTGCCATTAAATCGAATTCTTGGCTCATATCTGGATGATATAATATTTGTGAATTGACTAAGGCATGTTTTATTGCTTCAAATGCATTCTGGCACTGTTGCGTTCACACCCACGGAGTATTTTTGCGCAACGAGCTGTACAACGGTTCTGCGTTAATAGAGTGGTCGTGAATGAAACGCCTGAAAAAAAGAGACAACTCCGAGGAAGCCCTTTAATTGCCTTTTTGTTGATGGAACTGCAATGTTTTTTATTGCCTTTAGTTTCTCGGAGACCGGTAAGATGCCTTTTTCATTCATAAGATGACCAAGAAATTTCATTTTATCTCGAGCAAAATGGGACTTTTGCAGATTTGCGGTTATGCCTGCTTCCTTGAAAAGTTCTAATACTCTTCTCAATAAATCAACGTGCTCCTTCCATGTGGTCGTAGCTATGAGCATGTCTTCCACAAACAAAGTTAAATTGCTTCGAAGTGCAGGTCCCAATGAGTAATCTAGAGCATTTATAAAAACTCCTGAGCTCACTTTTAGCCCGAAAGGTAAAACCTTAAATTGATAGCTTCTACCTGCATGTACAAACGCGGTGTACTTTTTTAATGGTTCGTCTAGTGCCACCTGCCAAAATGAACTTTTCAGATCAATATTTGTTAAGTATTTTATCCCTTCGAACTTTTGAATAACTCATCGATATTTTCCGGATGAGTTCGCACGGGAACGATAATCTTATTTATCTGCCGTGCGTCTAGCACGAGACGAACTTTTCCTCCCTTTTTCGGGACAACATGAAGAGGACTACAGTATGGACTCGTCGAAGGTTCGATCAGATCCCATTCAAGCATCTGTTGGATTTCCGTATCAACTGCCTTTCGTTGGTGCCACGGTACTGGATAAAAAATACGGCAGAAAACTTGGTGTGGAATCACATCTAAATGGCATGTGTATCCCTTGATTACACCAGGTTTTTCTTGAAAAACTTCATCATATTCCTGTAGAAAATCATATAATTGCTTTCTTTGATGTTATTGCAAATATTCAGGTTCTTGGACCTTTTCACATACCATATCTTCAGGATTTAAGACGGGTTCCAAGTAATTAGTTTGGTAATATCGTGCAGGTTTCCTACTTATCCACTTTATTTGCAGCTTTCGTCCCTGACAATACTTTCCGTGGGTACTATATTCCCTGAGAAGATTCACTTGATGTTTCTGATCCATTATTGAATAATCGATATGCCAATTTGTCTCTCTAGATTCATCTATACCCAGGATACAGTCCTCAACCAATTTTTCTAGTACAAGGAACGTGCAATTTATAGCTACATTTCCTATATCTAACTGGAGTTGAGTCTGCACTTTCACCTGAGAAGACTTATGACCAGTAGGGCCCACAATTCTACGACACTGAACAGGAAAAATCGGTGGATTTGCTTTCTGAAGTATTCTTTGAAATAACTTCTCAGAAACGACATTTACTGCTGCTCTTGTATCTAAAGTAACTTGCACAGTAGTGCCTTTAATTGCCGCCTGAGTTTTCGCAACAGGTTCAGTGATATGTTCCTCTTGACAAGGCATCATATCCTGCTGAAGTTCTTCTATTAATAAACTGCCATCATTGTACCGAAAAAAATTGACGTTTGAATTTTCGCTCCTCAAAACTTCCTCGACTGCACAGTCGGGGCTTCTGACAGTCGAGTTTAGTTTAACGATTGTCCATTATTAGTAGATGTCTGCTCCGTTACGTCAGTTATTATTGGTGGTTGACTTCTCCATTCATTTGCATTAGCATTTGGTACCCAACCTGAAGTTTGTGGTTGGTTGTGATATTCTTGGGTTGGTAGCTAATATCGGCGTTTTGGGTGATAATTCCCTTCTTAACAGTATCCTTTCCTTTTCTTATTATTCTTCCTCCATTTCCGTTTATATGTTTGTTCACATTGTTGGTCATGATTAACTGGACGAGATTTTCTTTACGAAATTTCACGTTTTTCTGGAAATAATTCACCTGTGGGTTTGGTGAATTGTGTGCAAAAGGTTTGTTTCCATACTGTTTGTTGTTAGTATTGTATTTGTTAGGTTGGTAACTTGGTTGGTTATAGCGCACACGCGATTCTTCGAACAGAATGTCTATTGAATCCAATGTGGCTAGAAAATCTTCCACATGTTGTTCAGGCACATGTAGAAGTTTTTCCTTAACTTCAAATGGAAGTTTGACCTTTAATATTCGAATGATATCCTGCGTCGGGATTGGTTCATTCCAGTAGTTGCTTTTATTTATATACTTCTCGAAATACTTTCTTAAAGATCCATTTTTGAATGAAAAAGGTTGTGAGTCAAAAACCTCCTTACGTATTCTTTCTTTACTCCCTTATTCCAGTATTTGTGCAAGAAAGCGCGTTCAAAATGGTCATAATCTTGACACCAATCGGATGCTTCTGACGCCCACATCGATCCATCTCCATGTATGAATCCTGCAACGTACATCATTTTTTGTTGCTCAGTGCACATTCGTGGCAATATCCCCTAAATTGCTTGATAAATACCACGGGATTGATCGACTTCCTTTCGGGATTAAATATCTGTAATTGACGATATTTAAGCATTTTTTCTTCATTCATAGTCACAGGTGTATTCTGGTGGCTACTTCGCAGTGAATGATAATCTTGATAATTTGTTTCTTGTTGATTACGTGAATATGCACCAGTACATGGATATTGTTGCATGGATTCGGTTCCACTGGTTTCATCAGGAATAATGTCTGCTTTTGATAAACTGCAGGTAGTATGTGCCCCTCTAGTATTAACTAGACCCTGTTGGTATGCTTCTAATGTATTTTCTATCTTTGCTTTCCAAGCAGGAAATTCATCTCCTATATTCTCCTTAATCTCTTTAACTTCTGCTTTAAGTTGTTCTTGTGCAGTTCCGTAGTTAACTTGCACGTTAGCAACCGTTTCTTTCAAGGTTTGGTCAACATAGTTTCGCACTGTCTCGGTTTGCTCTTTCGCCCAATCTTCAATGTCCTTAGAGGATGCGATCTTATGTTCACTGAAAAGTTTCTCTATGTGTTTCTCGCCTTCGAGACCGAGAGTATCTATCCTCCGAGTATACTCAATGACAGCTTGCTCGTTATCGTGCTTAACTGTATTCACGTCCTGCGCAATAGTGTTCTGTACATGAATAACTTCTTGCACTTGATGATTTAGTGTATCTTGACGACATAAGATGTCTTTGTATTTGGTTGGTATTTCCTGATACTGTTGTTCTTGTGTAACTATGAGTCGTGCCTGACGGCAATCAAGTGACTCTGCTTTGTTTCCAAACTTTGGAATTTTTCAGTAATCTTATCATTTATTTCTTTTAGTTTATTAGATTGCTCCTGAGCCAAATGAAATTGCGCACTCTCCAATACTTGGAATCTACGAATCATGTCATTTGCAAACGTGGATTGTGCCGTTGCAAGATTAGATTGCGTGGTTTCCAACGCCTGGAATCTACGATTCATGTCATTTGCAAACGTGGATTGCGTGATTTCCAATGTCTGGAATCTACGATTCATGTCATTTGCAAACGTGGATTGCGTGGTTTCCAATGCTTTAATCCCTTGTGTTATGACAGTCAAACCTCACATCAGCTGGGATAACAAATCGGTATTCTCAGCAATTGACGATTGCACTGGGCTTAATGAGGATTGTACCGACACATTTTTCGGTACAGTCATTTCGTTTTCGCACGCGTCTGTGTCAGAGATGAAATTCATTTTGTTTGTTGGTTGCTGCATATTTCTCTGGACTTCACTCGACGTATGAATGTAGGAACTAGCAACCGTTTGTGTCGACAGCGTGAGCGCATTAATTACTGCTGGTTGCTCAGCCGTAATCGACATATCGCTAACTACGGCGGTATTAAATTCTGTGGCACAAGTTGACGATGCATTCACACTATTTAATTCATTTTGTGGCATTGTGATGCGTGCTTGCTTATTGGCTTTGAACATAGATGTAGTTATCACCATGTAAATAAGCAATTGACAGTTTATCCACTAAATAAGTTCTACAAAAGTGACTATTAAATTTTACACACGCAAAAAAGTTAATGTCCTAATGCTGTTAATGTACACTTTAGAATGTGACACAAACACAGTAGATAGATAACACATAAAATATTTTCTTACTATATCTACTGAAATACTGGAATTCTCGTAAAAGTAAAGTAGCAACACTATTTATACTTAGAAAATCAATACGTGAAAGGTCACTACAATGCATAAATGCTCAAGAAAGCTAGTAATTCAAATGTTCTGGCCATTTTGAAGTTTCTGCTCGGCTGCTGGGACGGCGTACTTGTTCACAAGATACTCACGCACGTTCCGTTAGCATAAAACATACAAAGGACCGTTACTCTATAAAACTAGACATATATACACACAATGAAACATTAATTACTAAATTACTAACATAGTTATATTGCAAGTTCCCTATGAATGTTCATGTACTGTTGTATCAGGATCGTATCCTGTCTAACGGTAGGCATATGTAAAGGCTCCTTTGAAAAAAAAAAAAAAAAATTTGTTTACTACTACTACTACGCTAATTACTGTTTAGCTCTACAGGACCTTTATACTGAAATGTTTCCCACACCACCTTGTATTGTCCTTCTATGTGTGTGAGTAACTGTATGTTCACTGTTGTGGGTAAATACATACAGCGTACACAGGGTGATGTGTGAAACTGATAACGATTACACGCTTCCGCTGTTGTAGAAATCTGTTCCAGCTGCTGCAGATACCGTGTTGAGCTGAAAGTGGTAACCCAAAGTACGGAGAAATATTCTTCGGGGCTCTGTTGCATAGCAATCAGATTGCTTTCAGTTCTGATAAATGTCCAGGTAAAATTGTGGACTTCAATGATCCATGAAGTGACTTCTTTTCCGAAGAAAGCATGAAACTATTTCACTAGAACTGAGCGCTCCCGTCGGAATTGTTCTCAAGCTGGTATTTATTATTAAATCACAATAGAAGTGTACGCTGGTTGTAGAATAATACGTACCTTCTTGAAATGAACAATATTTTATTGTTCTATTAACTGATTTCCTTCCATATACACATATATTTTACAATGTGAATCAAATTTTCGCATTGGCGTCGATTTTTATGTCACAAGAATGGCTCTCTTCTTGTAAAATTACTCTTAACAAGAACAAGAGCTCTATATCCTAAGAATAATTATGTGAGCGCTGACCGCCACAGAGTAATAAACAATATCTTTGTCTCTCTCTCTCTCTCTCGCACTGTCACAGCAAGTTACGCTGCATGATACATCATAGGGCCCAAATCTCTCTTATCTTTCTGCCATGACCCCTTTGCGAGATACACGTCGGAAACAGCGTAGTAGCGCACTGTCATCTTCGAATACAGACTCTCTAACTTTATTTGACAATATTTCGTGAGAATGACGTCGTCTGTCCTCGAGATTTTCCCATTTATGTTCTCTGGGCCTTTGTTTTACATTTTGGTATAGACTTTCCCGACCTGTTACGATCATACCAGAGCGTCTCTTAATTGGCGCGTTGTAGATTGTCATATGTACTTGATAAGAAGTCTTGGACTCCATTTCCTCCACCGACACATTACATTTTTGCTGAACCTTTCAAACAAATCTAAGCCTTCCTTTCGCCTTCCCTAACAATAGTTTTTACGAGGAAGTCCCATTCCTTATTGCTTCTTAATACTAACCTTAAATACAGATACAATGTGAAGTGCTGTAGAAGTTCATGCTAGCCTATCCTGTACAAGCCCCTTCATCTTTTCAGAACACTGCACCCCACATCCATTTGAACCTCTCTTACTATGGCCAAACCTTGTCTCCCTCTATAATTTTTACCCCTGTCATTTCTCTCCGTCAACAATCTGAGAATCACATGATGCATCCGGATGTGCCCTACCAACCAAAAGCTTCTTTTAGTCATGGTGTACCACAAATCCTTTTCTCCGCAATTCGGATCAGTACTTCATCATCTTCACGATAGTAATATGGCAACCAGCTTATGGGTACATCAGGTTACGTTTATTATTAGTGGGTCGCCTAACCATTGAAAAGTTGTTGGCCAGTGTAACGGATTTTTGAATCTAAGTTGAGACTGTGATAAACAGTAATTTCACTGGAATGATTCACAGTTCATATCTGCTCAGCTTACTTACTCCCATACCGCGTCACGTTTCCGCAACGCCACTAGTGTCATTGAGTCTCACGGTGAGCAGTAGTCATAATGTTTTGACTGATCAGTGTTATTCGATGTTACCAAACGTCTCATTTTGTTTTCTATTACTTCCTAATCTACTTCGCTCAGGATCGTTTGATTTAATTTGATTGCAAAGCATTAATCTAGTTTTGCTTTTGTTGATAATCATCTCCGATCTTCCAGGTTCTTTGCCTCTTTGACAGAACTACTCTGTCATTGACAAACTTCAAAGCTTTTTATTTCATCTTCCTGAATTACAGTTTCTTTTCCAAATTTCCCCTTGCTGTCTCTTATTACATTCTTATTGAAGGACCTCAATGACTAGCTACCAAACTGTCATTCCATTCTCAACTACTGTGCCCCTTTAATGCCCCTCGACTATTGTAACTACAATCTAATTTCTATACAAGTTGGGCATATTGTTTCATTACCTGTATTTTATCTTTGCTGCTTTCAGGATTTCAGACTACTGTAAGTTGCGTCCCTATTCTAAATCAGAGTCGAGGAAGTAAACGCCAAGCTCGCTGTAAAACAAATATTTGATCATACAATTCTTAACACTAGTGATAGTTGAGTTTGGTCACTGAGCGCAACAATAAAACCGTCACAGTGAGAACAACAACCTACGAGTACACTCGGTTACATTTCCTATTAGTGGGTCGCCTAGTCATGGAAAAGATGTAGCCCGATGTAACAATTTTGAAATGTAAATTGAGACTGAGATTAACAAATACTTATTTACTCTAATGATTATCAAAAATCACAATAGAAATTAACTGAGAACAAAGTTCTCTAAAACTCAGATCGAATTAGAAAATGGTGCTAACACTGTGAGTTGGTACCAGAAAGTGTGGAAGACTGTATGGAGAAAGTGAAACAAGTTCTGCACATCTGAGCAGCTCGCGAAATCAACGTTACAACAACAAGCCATAATTTATAGCCAAATTAAACAACATAAGTTGCATGGTAAGTAATGAGCTGCTCAAAATATGGATCACACTACCGCAAGTGAGACACTTATTTCCTCAAAATCAACAAACCAAACGCCCACTAGCATCAAACAGCAGCCGGGAGATGACTGACCCTCACAGCGGGCAGCAATCGAATGATCACCCAACGTATATCTCCCTCCACAACTCTCTACGTTCAAAAAAACATTATGTGGAGGCGACAATGCAACCCTGTTGAAAATGTAACGGACGAGAATATCGCTCATTCCATGAACAAAAATGAATGTAGCAGAAACTTCACATTTTTGGCATGCAAGACCCATCCTTAACAAATGAGATATTCGTATAGGGATGGAGCAGAGTGCCACTGACTCTTCACGTCAAGCACAATTGGGGAAAACTATGTAGACTCGGTAGAGCAAATTTTGGAGCGAAAGAAAACAGACTTTCCCACTATGGCTCGACAGCATCTCAGTTTCTCGTCGTTTGATGGCCGAACAGGCAAAAATGCAGTGCGCAATTACTGTCTGAAGACAGCAGTGGTGGCATGGCACCTTCCAATCACGTCGACCCAAAGTACCAAGCAGAACGAGGACTTACTTGTGCGAAAACCCCTCGAGTCCCAGGATACATTCGCGCTTCCTAGTGAGATTCACTGACAAAGAGGACCCGAAGACCACACTGGGAGAAAATCTACACAGTGAGAAAAAAAAGAGAAGCTTTCTTCCTCTCAAATATCCCCAATAAACTCTAAATAAAATTAAAGATGAGATGGTGGCAAAAATTAATAAATATCGCATAGCAATATGTGACAGTAATGTCACGCTATACTTCAGTCTACACTGTCATTAGCTTTCACTATTTGACCAATACGCGTTTGCACTTCATCACTGATGACCAATTTGAGTTTGCACTTAATCTTTGATGACCTAGGCTTCGAGGAAACATTGAGACCTATAATTCGTTTCTTCCACCATTCTAATGATTGCCTAGTGGAAGGGAAGCTTCCTCCTTCATCCTTATGTGTCTACCCTCGAGTTCTTATTGGAGCAAATTCCCAAAGCACCCATCTAGACAAGATGAAAAACTCTCTCCCGAGACTGCGAGGAGCGCGTGGGAGAAGGTCAGCAGGGGCCTGGCGGCGCAGGTGGAAGTGCAGCCAGCGGTGGGGGCGGAGGGGAAGGCGACCGTGCGATACCGCCGAGGTAATTTGGCCGGCGTCCAGACGCACCGTTACCCCGCGCTGACCCGCGGATGCAGCCGCCTGCTTCCCAGCAGCCTAACGGGACCGCCCCCAGCCCAGATAAGCCCGCTGGCCATCTCGCCTTTGTTGCGTATGCACCAGTTCCTGGCCACTCTCGTCAGCTGCCACTGGAGGCCCTCAGTACGCCGAGCGCAGCGTCGCCAGCATCAGTATTCGGTCGACGTTCCGTCGGACGTAGTCTGTTCACAAGTCACCAGGTCTGTCACCGTCCGCCGCTCATTGTATCTGGAGACGGCGTAGTTGGCTGCCTCACGAGTAACTGAAGCTGCCGTAGTAATGATCCATTTATAGCGGTCTTCTAGCAATTTCCGATTACAATCTCTACAAGAAACGAGATAACAATTTTAAGTCACTAGATCAAAAACCAAAAACATCATAGTTCTAATTTCCACAGAAACAATCGTAATTTATTAACATCAGCCAGAAAGCACCCTTTCGTTCATTACATATCACCGTTCAGCTAGCTAGTGGCTCCACATTCTGAGATCTGGCCTCTTCCTAAAGTGCAAATGCGTGTTCTCTGAACTGCAACATTTGCCTAAAAATCTGGAAAGTTTCTAAGCCGATTTCATCATCCTTTCTCTTTCGAATTGTTATTGGTTTTCAGTACTGGAAAAGCAAATTTGTTGAACAACATGAACGATTAATAGCTCCTGACTTCCGAAGCATTAACCACTTTAAAACTCATTCCCCCGCCCAGGGGGCATACGCTTTTCGTCTTACACGCCCGATTGTTGCCACACAAACCCTCGATTTCGCCACTGTCCACCAGCGCAGTGAATTTGTTTTGGACTTTCAGCTAGTCAAGCCCAGAAGTAAACAACCCAAGCACTTCGCGGGTCTAAGGCCGGCCGGTGTGACCGATCGGTTTTAGGCGCTTCAGTCTGTAACTGCGCGACTGCTACGGTCGCAGGTTCGAATCCTGCCTCGGGCATGGATGTGTGTGATGTCCTTAGGTTAGTTAGGTTTAAGTACTTCTAAGTTCTAGGGGACTGATGACCTCAGATGTTAAGTCCCATAGTGCTCAGAGCCATTGGAACCATTTCAAATTCGCGGGTCAATATCTGGTCCCAGTTACACACGGTCCCTTCAAAAAGTTCGAGACTGAAGTTATCCCTGGCGAGTAAGCGACGTCAGCGCAGTAGCTATGCTGGCAGCTTGAACTAACAACTGTAGCAACAGAGGTGCAGGGGTCTAATTATTTGTGAGCAAGCAGTGTTAAGCAGTGGAGGCGCGTCCGTTGTTTGTCAACGTTGCTACGTCACAATTCACTGGTGTATTATTCCTAAATCAAGCGTTCCAGACGTTCTCCAGAACGCTTACAAGAAGAGAAGTATGTTTGCCAAGTTTGTCCCACAAACCTTGACTCCCGAACAAAACCAACGATGCTTGGACGCCTGCCGCGACTTCAGTGAAATGCAAAACGCGAGCGGTTCTTTCCTGGAAAAGTTCATCACGAGTCACTACGCTTGCAGTATCACTACAAACCTACCACAAAGCGACAAAGCGCAGAAATTCACATTCCATTTAAGCCAATGTGATACGCAAACTGGACAACATCTCAAAGAAGGTCTTTTGCGACAGTTTCACGTGGTTAAGGAACACCTATGTATTAAAATAACCACTTTCCTCTGTTTTATATTAATCGAGTTGCGAAACTTTTGGGAGTGATAGGGTACAATTCCTCTCGAAGGTGGAGCTCCCTATCAGGATTTTTTCAAAAGTTTGTAGCCAACAGGGACTGCGAAACGCCTGCCGTCTTGAGAACCTCACAGGCCCTGAAGCCAGCCTTAGAGGTTCTGACTACAATATGCTTTCGACGTATAGACATTTCCAGGCTAGACAAAGTTCTTCTTTCACCGAATACGAGAAACGATCTGTGGTGTTCACTGTAGCAATATGGACGATGTTAACAAATGATCGATGTTGCTTTCGATTTCATAATTGACGTTTAAACGTCGATGGCTGATAATAATCGACCCCAAAATATAATTGTTTTTAACATCAATGTTAAATTCTAATATCAGAATTCACGCATATAGAAATGCGGCGATAATTAACAGATGTATACCGCAACTTTTGGTGTACAGACCGTAAAAATAGCGTTTTTGGCGGAATATTCCCTTCCATCTGTTGCGTTGTTGACTGCATTTCCTTATGCTGACGTCTTTCAGAAGCTGACGATATGACTACAGAGCTTAAATATTTAAGTATAGTTTTTTGTAGCTTTGTATAGGTAGCACGATGATGCGATTCCCTAATTCTAGCGAATCCTTAAGACCTAGAAGGCTATCTTTCAGATAACTGAAATGTGATCATAGGCTCTCTTCCAAATTGCAAATTGTTCTTTTCTTGTTTTGTGTGGAATCCAGTCCATAATTTGGCCTTCATCGTCATTCTCACTAACTTACTTAATTCAGTCCTCACCTAGCTGACAATCTTTTGCAGTGTGCGTCTCTATTGCCTAGGTTGGCACTATCAGATCTAAGTTACAAGTCAGCTAAACTTCCTCGTGCCTTGTGGTCTTCCCTCCCTGGTTGCGGAACTGTTTATGTGGCAGCGTTCGGGACGTGGAAAGTGTCAATCAGTGTGTGCATGGTTCACTAGGAGAGACGGTTGTTTGTTCGATCGGGAGGGAGGAGCCATGCTGCAAACTGTGAATGCGGTTTGTTCATGGGGCCGGCCGCATAGACTGTGGATAAAGGAGGCAGTGGCTGTAGTGCGGCTATAGTGTGTATAACAAATTTGGACGCACGGAGTAAATTCTGCCCATGATGCGTGTATACTTCAGATAACAACAGGGTAGTCGCTGACATTTCGTTATATCTGTATAAGCTGGAGTGGACTAACTTTCATACGCCAAAGAACGTGTTATGACAGAATGAGCGCTTAAGCTCCAACGGACTATGCTGAGAATTTACTATTGTTTTTATGATTCCATGTAAATTCAGATTTCATACGGATTTGTTTGTAAATCTGCAAAATGAGCATGTTTTTCAGAAAGCGTTAAATTAATTTTTTTCTTTTTTTATTCTAAAGTAAACGAGTGATTGTCACTTGAAGGAATTCGATTAGAGTGCTTTGTAAATATTTCCTTTTCAAACTGAATAAAAATTACAAGTACTTGTTACTGTTAACTGATCGTTTATGCTTAAATAATTATTGAGTCACAGTGTTAAAACATTTTGCTGTCCTTATTGATGTGAATTGCTGGGACAAGTTGGTTCTTTAACCAAAATTGAAATCCTGTCTTTGACACAAGTGTTTATCATGTTAACACACACCAGTATGCTACAGTGTATAGTGGTTTAGCTTTGTCCACCTACTCAAAACTGCTAGATAACGAAGCTGTGTTTTGTCCTATACAAATCCTAACGTTGAATTCGAACCTTCTGAATCTACTGTAAGTGACGTAGCAGAATTCTAGTTCACCAAACCGCCTCATAGTTGACTTATCGATTCTCCTTCATTTGCTCTACAACGCAGATTCGACTTTAATTAACTTCTTATTTGCGCCCGTATTATTTTTCTTTATTTATAACACTTACGTAAATACAGACGTCTCGTAATATGTGTAATGATTTCCCATCAACTTACGTTACAAAATTTTTGCACTTTCTTAATCGGGAATTTGTCTCGTCTTGAGCCACGCGGGATTAGCCGAGCGGTCTATCTATGGCACTGCAGTCATGGACCTTGCGGCTGGTCCCGGCGGAGGTTCGAGTCCTCCCTCGGGCATGGGTGTGTGTTTTTGTCCTTAGGATGATTTAGGTTAAAGTAGTGTGTAAGCTTAGGGACTGATGTCCTTAGCAGTTAAGTCCCGTAAGATTTCACACACATTTGAACATTGGTCTCGTCTTGGGCCGCATCAGAAACCGAGATCTTGCAAAATTGTCGCACTTCGTGTGACCCGGTTCGTCGCGGATTTGCATCTTATTCTACTCTCCTTCGCTACCCTTGACGTTACACCAACATCGGGAGGTTGGAGTATACAGGGAGAACATCTTCATGGACGCCACGTGTCTGTGATTCGTTTTAGCTCTGTCACTACGTTTTACATTTCACTGCTCGTTTGCTTGTTGACTTTTGAAGCAGAAACAGGAAACCAGTATTTGCGTTGACGCGTGCACTAAGCCTTACTTCTAATCTGCGATGATTCTTTTCCTGGCAGGAAAGCTCGTGCGCTGCGCATTGTGCTGCTCTGTAAGTAATCGGAGAACTTTGGTTACTCTGTCAGTAGAGCTCCTCAGGCAATGAGATCACTTTATAGTTCCGAGGACACAATCTGATACAGTGACACGACAAAATGACGCCATTTGTTCAGGTTTGTTGGAGGAAATTTGGAAAAAAAAACCAAGACTGTACTGAGTTAAGGAAACAACACTCCCACCGGAGTGCTCGAGGCAGCACTCATTTCACTGGATTCCTTTACTGCGCTAGGCAACTTGAAATTTTTTGTTTTGTTTTGTTTTTGGAACAGGCATCTTGTCTGCTGAGAGCCAAAATGCATATAATATCCTTTAGAAAAAATACATAAAAGCTAAATAGGTTCGTTAGAATGGAAATTATAACACCACTCCTCATAAATACTCATCCGTATTGCGTTTCGAATCAAAAGGGGATATAGAAGTCATTTCTTCGCTCGAGACCTAAATCTTCTTTAAAGTTGTAAATGGTGAAAGCCAACTCCTGCTCTGCAGGTATTCAGTACAACTGCTGTTGGCACGGCCGCTGTGTCCGTGCGGTTCTAGGCGCTTCAGTCCAGAACCGCGCCGCTGCTATGGTAGCAGGTTCGAATCCTCCCTCGGGCATGGATGTGTATGATGTCCTTAGGTTAGTTAGATTTAAGTAGTTCTAAGTCTAGGGGACTGATGACCTAAGATGCTAAGTCCCATAGTAGTTAGAGCCATTTCGCTGTTGTCAAATATTTCTTATGTTATGGGGCGGAAGAAAAGAGTAGAGCGATAGTGGAATAAATATTGACATTGCCTCTAAAACATGCATAACCAACAACATAGTGAACGTGCAGGCCTTTAACGTCTAAAAATACACCAGTAGCGCCGGCCGGGGTGGCCGAGAGGTTCTAGGCGCTACAGTCTGGAACCGCGCGACCGCTACGATCGCAGGTTCGAATCCTGCCTCGGGTATGGGTGTGTGTGATGTCCTTAGGTTAGTTAGGTTTAGGTAGTTCTAAGTTCTAGGGGACTGATGACCTCAGAAGTTAAGTCCCATAGTGCTCAGAGCCATTTTTGAACACCAGTAGCAGCTTTCGTTTAGTTTGTGACACGCTGCTGTCACTTGGTGTTTGCGTGGTTGTCAGGTCTCCATTTTCCAAGAGGGAAATTTGTTCGAAGTTGAAGATTTAAATCAGTCTGTGACGGACGCTACGGTAGTGTAACTGGCAGCTCATTTCCCGCGACACGTATGCAGATTTAATTAGTAATCTATAATCTAGAAGCCCGGAGATCTGAGCTCAGATCCTCAGCTCTAAGTTTTTTTTTTTTTTTTTTTTTTTTTCGTGTACAGTTAACGTATCACCCATGAATCGCACGTGTATGTGAAACAACCGAGTTGGATTCTGATTCTGATTCGACATCAAACTATGGATCCCCTATAATTGGGCGTGTGAAGTAATTCTCAAGTGAAAGTGGAAAAAAGGGAACAAAAATGTCATTCTTAGTGAAGCATTTATTAAATGCTATCGTTTAGTTGCTCGCTGTTAAAGTTCTAATTCCCTTTCAGGTGTAATGGTTATCAGTTGTGGTTATTACTTGCATCTGACTATTGCTGCATCTGACTGATACTTAATACTGCATCTGATAAAAGTACCTGCAACCTGGAACGTAAACTAAAGTAACTGAACTCATAATGTTATACATCAAATAGCTAAGCGCAATCGAATACACAATCCTACCCATAGAAAGTCCAGCTTACGATATATACAACTGAGTGCAACGGAATATACACTAATATCATTTAAGAAATAATTAATCATCAAGGCCCATTGGAAATGAAATAACATGACCGTGTGCCGTTGTTGTGCGGGAGACCCCATCGGGGGAAGTTCGGCCGCCGGGTTGCAAGTCTTATTTCAGGTGATGCCACACTGGGCGACTTGCGTGTTGGTGATGATGAAATTATAAGGAGAACAACACAACACCCAGTTCACGAGCGGAGAAAATCTCCAACCCGGCCGGGAATCGAAACTTGGCCCAGTGCACGGTAGGCAAACACGTTACCACTCAGCTACGCAGGCGAACGGCCCAGTGGAAACGAATAAGGATACAACCATGAAGTACAACCGAATTACTCCACCATTACTTAAGAAAAACAAATAAAAGTTCCACAACTACATCTACAAAACTACTCTGCAAATCACACTTACGTGCCTGGGAGAGGGTTCATGGAACTACCTTCATACTAATTCCCTTTATTCCACACTCGAACAACGTGCGGAAAAGCGAACACCTGTATCTTTACGTGCGAGCTCTGATTTCCCTTATTTTATTATGGCGATCGTTTCTCTCTATGTACGTTGGAATCAACAAAATATTTTTGCATTCGGTGGAGAAAGTTGGTGACTGAAATTTCGTGAGAAGTTCCCGCAGCAACGAAAAACGCCTTTGTTTTAATGATTTCACGCATCTGACAGTTTGAAACTCTCCCCTGTCCCTCCTATGAAATACCCATCCGGAACAAGACGGTAATGTAGCATTTACTTGTTCTTTTCCTAGTAGAGCGCCCCTCGCTGAACAGTAGGCTGAAAGGAAAGTTGTAACATAAAATTAACTGGTCGGTGCTATCAAGTCCGTCCTGACCACATGTGGCCCAAATCATAACAAAGAAATTCAGAAAAAAAAGGAATTATCATACTCAAAATTCGGTTAGTGAAGGTACCCTTTCATAATCTATTTTCCGAAATTTCGTATAATGTAAAACAAAGGTGAATAGAACAACACAAAGTGACAGTGAAACGTCCCCTTTTAACAATTATACGTAAGACTCTGCTTAACCTGACACACAATATTTTTAGCGCAACGCAATCTGACTTTCAATAATCTCTACAAGAGAATGGCCCTGACTAACATTAACCTGTACTTTTCACAAATCACTTACCTCACAAAAATCTTGGTTACTCCCACTACTGCAATACACCGAGCGCCACTACTGCCAGCTAAATAAAAGATTCAAACTATGGAAGGCACTAACTACTCATAGGGATAGTTAGCAAATGAAAGATATTAATAGAGAACAAACAATGTATTTACCTTGATATCATATATATATATATATATATATATATATATATATATATATATATATATATATATATATATATATATCAGTTCATGACAAATTTCAAAATTCCGCCATCTCTCTCCCCACATCCACCACTGCTGGCGGCTCACCTCCAACTGCGCAACGCTATGCGCTGTTCGCAGCCAGCTGCCTAACACTACAATGGCGAGTATTACAACAATGCAAAGCAGCCACAGACTGCACACAGCACAGCCAGTGATTTTTATACAGAGGTGGCGTTACCAATAAAAAAAACCTAAACAGCCTACTTACATAGCCCCCATGCTCCCCACAAAAAAATTTTAAAAATTGTTTTGGGCACTGGGCAATACAAATTTGTTAAAATTTTTCATAATCGTAATTACAATAACAAAGAAATCAAATGCACACACTTATTGATACAATGTTGGTCAAAAGCTAAAATTTTCTCACAGTCCATAAAGACAGTCCTGATCATTCATCACATTGCAGTGTTTTTCTCAAGGTCTGAGCAGTAAAAGAAAATGCACACGGAAGTAGTGGATTTCCATGCAGTCTTGAAGAAGTAGCGTTGTCCTTCCAACGGAAAGACAGTGCTGACTCTTGACATGCTGACAGGTAATGGGCCACAACAGAGCAAACCCACAGCGGAGTCAGTCGAAGTTTTGAAGAGTATTGGTGGGTAGGTCATCACAGAGCAGACCCACTGTAGTCCTGGTAGAGATTACGGTATTGGTGGGCCACCAGAGGTGCAGACCCACTGCAGTCCTTGTAGAAATAATGGTATTGATGGGCCATCAAAGATGCAGACCCACTGTAGTCCTTGTAGAGACGGCCAGCAACCATCTGCTGCGACTGTGCAGGTGCACAAACACCATTGAAGAGTCTTGCGGACAATATAGCAAGTCCATAAACCACCACTTGTGCACTCACAAAGTTTTTTAATTGTCCTTAGAACCAGCAATGCTGTTATCCAGTCCCTTGCTGAATTATTAACACACGTGCAAACACTAACAGTCCCTACTTCTCACATATTGTCCATATACTATGACCAACAGAAACGTGTGCAGTGAAATGTAACTTACAAGTTACTTAATTTGATGAACTGGTGTCAATTACAATTTTATAACATAAGAATACAATTACAAAGGTATAAAATACATCATTAAAGAACATAACAATACAGATAACATTTGTAGTAATACATACCTTACAAAAGAATAAAAACTTATACATCAGTGTTACAGGAATTATGACATGAGTACATACATGAAAGATCAGAGTAACTTTCGAAACATCAACTTCACCCATGAGCATTAAAACAAAACAGAACAAGTAATGTCTAAACATCATTACAAAGTAAATGACATAGTATTAGAAAAATTCTACAACATAAATCTTATTACCTAAACACTTAAAGACAGGAAAAAGACAAATACACAATGGTACATACACACATAGCAAAATAATACAAAAGGAAAGGACAGGGTTTGTTTTACTGCAGTATTTTGCATGGAGATCTCCCTTCGTTCATCATTATTCCCAAAAAGTCCTATCTGTACCTCTTTTCTGTATTCTAACCATATTTCTTTCAAAATAAATATGGCTCATTGTACAATACTCATTTAGGCCCAAATCGTTTTCAGATAACTTTCAAAGCATTCTTTCCCTATTCTCCATAGTTAGGTTCTTATATAGTCTACCCCCTCTTAAGCTAACTTAAATCTACTGAGCTCAGATGCTAAACTAAGGGACGAGGCATGCAGCAGCACAAAACAATTAATACAAATAGCAATGAAAAAAATGGAAATTGTCAAAGCAAGCAGCAATATTACAACTAATATAAGACAATGAGCAGCAAACAAGAAAAATAAATCTGGCTTAGCAGAGTAACACAAATTAAAATTCAGTAGCACTATGCCTGGCAACCAGCAGCAGAAAATGAAATAATTTATACCTAAACATGACAAAGCTCAAGCAGAAAAAATAGTACACTAAAGACAACAATGCATATAAGGGAAATGTCTATTCACATCTTAATGACTATGTAATTAAAGTGGTGCACCACAACAACTTATTGTAAAAAAAATATTACCATATACTTGAAAAGAAAATTATGTGTGCAGTTACTGTTACTAGTCCCTTCTTATTGTTCTTTCCTTTCCAAGTGCTCCTTTTTTTTAAGAATGTGGATTACAAAATTATTATGTAATAGATCTGTTGACAGAAAGTGTTCACATTAGCAAATGCATTTTATTTTATAAAAGCAATGCTGCAACACAGCTGGAAACTAGATATCAAATGAAATAAGCAACTATGAAATGCGAAGCATAAAAATATCATTCAATAGTCATGTGACATTTCATAAGTTAGTAGAATTTCTCTCAATTCTCGTAGAAAGACGCTTGTCATAATCAGGTGTGCAGATGTAAAAATATTTCTCGTCATTTCATTAGGCATTTCAGTAAATATCGTAAATTAAGAGCTCCACAGTGTAATCATATGTTTTCAAGTTCGACCGTGTCGTTTTTGCGATGCTTTCTACAAAGGAATGTCAGAAGCGAGGTTAATGGCCTCCCTTTTTTTTTTTACCTGTGCCACTGGAAGGCACACGCTAATGGCTTTTTTTTTTCAGGCAGCTGTCGCCCAGCTGGCTGCCCGCGACGCATTACGTGCAGGTGGTCACTTAACGTTCGTACGGAAATATTTACGACAGCAGTTTCCGCTACAGTGGCAGTCTTATAAAAAAAAAATTCACAGGTTGAGAATTTGGTTACAAATGTGTAGAAACAAAATCCTATTGATATAACAGTGTCCAAAAAAATTTTTCGTCGGCATTGTGATACAGTCACACATTTACACACTTTTCATAACTCTTAAAGTACGATTCTTGGTTTCCAACATACTTCTTATTCCTCATATACGGTAGCATCATCTTATTGATCATAAACATATCTCAACAGCATAGTACACATCGTCGTCGTAATAATATCATAACATCTCAGTCAATTCTCAAAATCGTCGTAGCTTCCTCCAATAATTTCAAAGCCTAAAAAAAATTCTCTGCTCATTTCAATAGTGTCATCTACCTCAAACGTACTTTAAAAATCATGATCTCATACCAAATATATCATTCAAAACTCTCATAATACCACAATGGTTCTGAAAAAATATGAACAGTTCACAAAGTACAGACAAAATACAATTTCATAAGTGTGAAGGTATCCAACTGTGTAATTGCGTAAACATCTGTCACTGATATAGTAAAGAAATGTTTGTTTCTCTGTTAAATAATCAGATAGCTGTGTAATTCTGTGTTAGAGAAATATGGTACCGATGTGTAAAGTTGTATAAGCAAATACCATATTAGCTAGGGCTCCTTGTGCTTGCCAAACACATGGTACACAAAGTAGGCGTGTACCCCCCTGAGGATTAATGTAATTATACCCTCAGGTGTTACAGATTACAGCAATGGAATGAAATGTATCACGGAAAACCTTTGTATCATTGTACTCGAAATATCTTTAAAAATAAATATTTTAAGTACAAAATCAATCACTCAAATACGTGTCCTGTAGCGCTAAATGTGCGTCTTGTTGCAACATAATCTCTGTGGAAGTGTCGTAGTTATCGTCCTCCGAAAGCTAAGTTCTGCAGAAGTCAATGTACTTACCTCATGATACACAAAAGTGAAATGCTTTGCGTATAGATATCGTAGTTATTATGCTTATTGGCGTGATGAAGAAAGTACTGTACTGTAACTTATTGTTGTGCTACAGAAAACCCTGTCGCATTGTAGCTATACTACAAAAGTTACTACTAAAACCTGTTTTACTTTCCAGAAGATTTCAGAAAAACTGTGCAGATATAAAACAGATACACCGCAAAAGTAACATTGTAAATTGTCACTCATTAGTAGCGTCGTGATATAATCGTGTAGCTGTCAAAGAAACCAAATGCTAAGTCATCTTTAATCCCACAGAAAGTACTTCAAAAAGGATGTATTTTCAAGCAAACCAAAATGTTGCATTAAAATCTCATTAGCAGTACTGGTAAATGTTCTAAGTATGTGAGCCTTATAGTCGTTACGTAATCGTGCAACTAACAAGCAAGAATGCACACACACAATAACACTGTGTCGTCTGTTCACAATAACAATGCATTCGTAGTTTCTGTTTAAATAAGTTCTCTTGGTTCTTGATTGGATATTTAACTTCAAACATTGTTGTATGTTAACAGATTCTAAGTCTGACAAAGCTTACTAGCAATGTAAAGTGAAAAGTTATATGGCAAAGACAAAGTTAAAAAGCAGATTATCTTTCAATAAACGGTTTTACATGTGAAATGTGGTGTAAACCTTTACTCTTCATAGTACTCAGACTTTCAACTGAAAAGCAATTGTCATGTTTTATACATCGGTAAAGAATGCTAAAAGTTTTCTCAAGGCTAGCGTCTTATGTTATTTTTCTCGGAGCCAGCGGGCGCACGCGGCTGCCTGCTGTGCGAGTCATTGTCTGTCTCTTTGTTGGCGCGCGCCGTTATTGGGATTAGGAGACCTAACTTCTACAAATTCACCTTGCCGAGAAGGCCCTGCCCTGTTTAAATCCCGCCAGTTCTGATGCAATTCAGCTCTGTCGTTACGAATATATCGTCTGTCGTCATGACGGTAGTTTACATAGTTTCTTGTTTGTCGGTCATGTGGTGGAGAATTTCTCCCTGAATCGTAACTGCGCGCTGAACTGTTGCGTCTGAAAGTATTCTGTCTCCCTTGATAATAATTGTTTTGGTTCCCATATTGTCTGTTTCTAAGGTAACCTCTATCATGTTCGTTACTATGGAAGTGCGATCTTTCTCTGTACCTATTATTCTGCCAACGGTTGTCATATGGGTGGTGTCTTTTTTGGTGACTATCTGTGTTGTAAGAATAGCCTTGTCGCGTCCAGTTATTATTTCTTTCATCGTGGAATTGCGACGGATATGACCTGTAATTGTTGTGTTCCTGTTTCCGCGTTCCGCGATTGTCAGTGTCAATTTCTAATTCTTGTAGGAGTCCCTGAAACGCTTCAATGTCGTCTTTGCAACGTCCTGCCAAAATAATGTGTCGTAAATGTTCAGGCAATTTGATTAAGCAAATGCGGATGAGTTCTGAGGGGCTGTATGGGTTTGACAGGTACTGATTCTTGTGCAACATGTCTTCAAAATATTTCACAAGACTGGAGAATTCAGATTGTTCGAAATGTTTCATCATTATGATACCATGTTTTACTCGGTCTTGTGTGGCTTGAGACCAATATGCTGAGAGGAGGGCATGGTAAAATTCTCCTTCACTGTGGCAATCGTGAATGACCGATCGCATTCTTACAGCTGGTTCATTCTCCAAGTAGCCACACATAAATTCTAACCTGTGCTCCAATGACCAGTTGGGAGGAAAACAATGAGAGAATTGATGGAGCCACGCTTGTGGATGAATGTCGTTGGCAGAATTCTTAAACGTTTTGAATTTACGTGTAGTAATGAACAGCTTATAGTCAAAATCATCGTGCCGGCGAGTCGCATATCGGTCATTGTTAGGTCGTGTCGGCCGTTCCATCTCAAAATTCGGTGCACATTGCCAGTTACTTTCATAACTTCCGAAATGCCCTGTGTTATTATTTTGCGTCTTTTCCGTATTTCTAAGTCCTTCTTCCCGTGTTGGGGCGCGAGTGTCCTCTGAAATACGTAATTCTTGTATTACCTGTGTCAGCTGATCTTGTACTTCGCGGATTTCTCTTTGGTGTTGCGCATTAATTTGATTCAGATTTTGTTTCAGTTTCCTAATTTGTTCGCTCTCTTCTGTATCATTAAAGACTACCGGTTTGTGTCATTCAGATGATCATCTACCTTCGTAGATAAGTTAGTGACCTGATCCGAAAGTTCGGCTACTTTCTTCGATAGTGAACACATTTCCTCAGTGTGTTTTTCTGAACCAAGTTTCAGAGTGTCCATTTGTGTTGAAATCGAATCTACTGTGTCCTTCAAGTTTTCCTGAGTTTTTGCAAGTTGCGTAACCGAATCGGTAGATGCAACTGAGTCAAATTTAGCTTGCAAGGTCCCATGATTTTTATGAACAGTAGTTTGCAGTTCTTTTATGGCTGCTTCGTGATTCTGTGGTGCATTTTCATGACGCGAAAAAATAGGTTGGAAATGCTCACAAATTTGTGTTTTTACGTCATTACAGACTTTTTGACATTTCGATTCAATGTGATGTAACTCAGTAGTTAAATCCTCACGTGTTTGTTCAAGAGTTTGCTCCAATGAGTCTAGCTTTTGAAGATTTTGTTCCATTGCGTCTAACTGTTGCTGTGTTTGTCTCTGGTTTTGTTCCACTGTGTCTAACGTTTGAAGATTTTGTTCCATTGTGTCTAACTGTTGCTGTGTTTGTCTCTGGTATTGTTCCATTGTGTCTAACTTTTGAAGCTTTTGTTGTGTTTGTCCCATTTGTTGTATTAATTGTAATAACAATGCACTGGTGTCTGGAACATGTTCCTCAGTGCTTTTCGGCAGTGAATTTGCACCGGAAACATTCACATTTTGACAAGCAGAAAATGTGTCTTGACTTATTTGAGAAAACGGTGAGGATCCAAAACCTGAATCTACAGTATTTGTGAGATCCTGTCGTGTCATTTCGGATTCCTGAGCCGAGCTATTGCCGACCGATCGATCGATAATGCTTCCCTGCTCACTGATTGTTTCACTGCCTACGCCATTGTTTGCAGCCCGCTCCATTTCCCTATGCACAGTTACCAAATTACTACTTTGAACGTCTGTTAATTCATTACACAGTGGTGCTGGCAAGCTACGCTCGTCGTCACTATTATTTCTCAGTTTGCTTTGGAGCCTAGTGTTACGTTTTTCACACGCCATTATTGTCACAGTATTTCACACGACAACACAGAAAAACACAATTTGAAGAGCAAAAATAAGAGAACACATTAACATAACACTGAAAATAATATCTAGTTAATTGCAGCTGCGAAATACTTGGTGCAAATCTACATGCATGCCACAACTGTTTTACTGTACAACAATGAAAGACTGCAACTACAAAGGAGATTTTCTCTACAATTACGCGCTAGCAATAAACAAAAGCTACACTAATTACACAAACTACAAGAAAAAACAATCAGAAGATTCCAGTGAGGTATCCTAGGCTTGCGTCGCCATATGAAACGTCCCCTTTTAACAATTATACGTAAGACTGTGCTTAACCTGACACACAATATTTTTAGCGCAACGCAATCTGACTTTCAATAATCTCTACAAGAGAATGGCCCTGACTAACATTAACCTGTACTTTTCACAAATCACTTACCTCACAAAAATCTTGGTTACTCCCACTACTGCAATACAGCGAGCGCCACTACTGCCAGCTAAATAAAAGATTCAAACTACTAAAGGCACTAACTACTCATAGGGATAGTTAGCAAATGAAAGATATTAATAGAGAACAAACAATGTATTTACCTTGATATCATCATATATATATATATATATATATATATATATATATATATATATATATATATATATATATAGCAGTTCATAACAAATTTCAAAATTCCGCCATCTCTCTCCCCACATCCACCACTGCTGGCGGCTCACCTCCAACTGCGCAATGCTATGCGCTGTTCACAGCCAGCTGCCTAACACTACAAGGGCGAGTATTACAACAATGCAAAGCAGCCACAGACTGCACACAGCACAGCCAGTGATTTTTATACAGAGGTGGCGTTACCAATAAAAAAACCTAAACAGCCTACTTACAACAGATACATGAAAATCGCATTGACTCGTGGATAACAACGAAATAAAGTTCTTCGTATTCTCCATTCTACTGAATAACGATTAACACAATACCCGTGTGTTTCAAGTAATATCATCAATGACAGTAGGAACATTCATTCTGGGTATGTAGTCACCTCTTCAAATTGAGGTACTACCTATGCACATAGGTGATGAACAGGTCCCATTTTCTCACAATTGGTCAAATAGATATTATGCAGAGATTCACTTGAAAGCAACAAGAAGTCCTTATGCACTCTGAAAGAGCATCCTTTTTTCGTTAAGGTTACACTTTTCTAGGCCAAGTTACACATAAGCTCATGAGGCAGAGGACTCGTAACAATACTCAGGGATGATTACGTCGCGCTCAATATTCCGAATTAAACAAATTAGTTTCTGAAACATTTACATTTTATTAGATTAATTAGTCCCTCTAGAACTGAAATGTAGCTTACCCACCAGGGTAGCCGCGAGCGCTAACGCGCTGCTTCCTGGACTCGGGTAGGCGCCCCGGCCCCGGATCGAATCCACCAGGAAGATTAACGACGTGGGCCGGTGTGCCGACCAGCCTGGATGTGGTTTTTAGGCGGTTTCCCACATCCCGCTAGGTGAATACCGGGCTGGTCCCCACGTTCCGCCTCAGTTACACGCGTCCCAGACATTTGAAACACGTTCGCACTATTTCACGATTTACACTAGATGCAGACAGCTGGGGTACACTGATTTCATCCCTGGGGGGTACAGGGTGGCGACAAGAAGGGCATCCGGCCATCCCTAAAACCAACCTTGCCAAATCCGTTCTAATCGCTGCGGGACTATGGCGTAAACGAAAGAAAGAAAGAACTGAAATGCTAGCTTATGTAAACTGCGCTTCAAATCACAGAGCTGTATTACAGATAGCGTACGTTCGTGTTGCTCGTGAAACAGTGTCGAGGAGGAAACATTGCGCAACATTGCGCCAATGGAACATTGTACAGCCTTCAGACTCGAAGCAATGAGCGATATACTTTCAGGAGCTTGACTTCGGATCGCGAGCTAATCTCGATGGCGGAGAGTGCTTGGCATTCAGAACAGACGATTATGCAGAAATCCAGCGAGCCCGACTCGGCTGCGTTGCTGGCTGTCTGCCGCAGCCGCAGGGACCGGAAGCTGCTGACAGGTTCTCTGGTGGGGGGAGGTGTGGGGGAGGGAAGGCGGTGCGGTGCGTTGTGTTGTGTTGTGTGTGCTGCGCGGCACCGCTTCTGAAACCGGACACCTATCGCCACATGTCCGCCCAAGACGGCCCTGCCCGTCTAGGGATTGGCAAAGCGACCGCCGTTCCTGGAATACCGTCAGCAGCTGTCTCGGCTGCTCGCTCTCTACGAAAACACCCTCACACACTGAATAGTATCAATTACTTCCGAATCTGGTCACAGCTTCACTGAGACACGCCTATGAGTAAACTTCCTATTGATGTGCAGATGTGGAGAAACTCATATCGTGTCCATCTATCTAAGTACGCCAATGTCCACAATTACTAGACAAATTTCCACAGGCAACTTGATCGGAGCGTGTGGCAACATGTAGGCTTCGTTTCATCAAAATCGGAAAAGGAGAATAGAAAAAAATTAATTTAAAGTTTTGTCCAATATCGTCTGCTCAGCCTAGTAGCTCGGATTTTCCATCATCACAGCTCAGTGACATGCATTTTCGGAGGTTTACGTCAGAATTAACCGCCGAAATCTTATCTTTGAAAATACAAGCTATCAACGAACTTACGCCCGTCGGGCTGGCCGAGCGGTTCTAGGCGCTGCAGTCTGGAACCGCGAGACCGCTACGGTCGCAGGTTCGAAGCCTGCCTTGGGCATGGGTGTGTGTGATGTCCTTAGGTTAGTTAGGTTTAGCTAGTTCTAAGTTCTAGGGGACTAATGACCTCAGAAGTTGAGTCCCATAGTGCTCAGAGCCATTTGAACCATTTAAGAACAGCAAGCTTTAACTCGCTCTTTGGGAAATCCTTCCGAAAACGAACCGCTACATAACCCTAATCGTGAGTGTCATGCATTATCTCACTCCTCAGACCCTTTCACTCACAGAGACTTGATGTTACTTCTCTCCAACGTAACATCGCAGAAGCAGAAATTCTGATGGGAAAGGCACGAGTGAGCAGTTTATCATTTTGCGTAGACGTGTATAATTCCCTGAGAGCTTTATTTGTACCATGACCATAAACAAACCACAAGGCCAAACGCCGTGTGCTGCCGGCGTGAACCTTAGTCTGTTTCTTTTTGGGAGGCCGGCTCTGTGTGACTCTGTCCTGTGTTAGTGAAACAAATAAGCTCTTCATTCATGTCCCCAAACACACTACTTCAAACGTTGATGTGGAGCAACTTTATGAGTCCAAATAAATTCCACGCTTACAAAGACCTGGGTA
Source organism: Schistocerca nitens (assembly GCF_023898315.1). Taxonomy (NCBI): domain Eukaryota; kingdom Metazoa; phylum Arthropoda; class Insecta; order Orthoptera; family Acrididae; genus Schistocerca; species Schistocerca nitens. The sequence goes on from NC_064614.1 coordinate 897,061,935, forward strand.
AGTTCTCTCGAGTTGTTGCTTCCCTTCTATGCAAAATACTTCGAGGATTGTCCCAGTCGTCTTCTTAAGATGCTAGTTTTGCTGCTCTGTGTGCACGCTCCCTGGACTACAAACACGGGTCTAGACAGCGAATACACAGACAGCAAATCTCACAACATCTGAAGAAGATGACTGGCTCAGTCGTTAGAACATTGTGCATAACATGGAAACAACAATTCCGCAGGACACGCAGACTCACAGTATTAATCAGTTACGCCGAGAAATTCTCTAAGGTTAACAGACAATATTCTTCCATTACCCAGCTTTCGAGCTGTAGCGGGTTCTACATAAAATGATTGGTATTCACAGAATATTTGTGAACGATGCATATGTTAATTATACTATAATTGTGGCAACGGCGGAAACAACTGATTTCTTACGGAACCTACGTAAATGGCATAAAGTTTTATTACGTAAATTTCGTTACTGTTTTCATTGCTCACAGTTTTCAGAGTGAACGAGATCGTGGTTCTTGAAGTTTTCCCAGCGTAATGAGTAACACCATGAGCCTTGAGTCTTATTGACGGATGACGTCTAGCCACGGTATTTCAGCTGACAACCAATCAGCCATCTTCAGATAACTTTCAAACTCACCTGAAGATGAGTGAATGGTTGTCAGCTGAAATATTGTGGTAAGGTGTCGACGTCATCCGATTACGAAGCTTAAATCTCATGACGTCAACGACACTTTGTTTAACATACTATGACCACGAGACCTATTCACTAACTTCAAAACACAGGGTTTAAGATGCACCTGACTTGTTCACAACATATACAGGATGTTCAAAAATTCAGTGCCCAAACTGACAGGCATGACGCTTACCTAATAAATGGCGGAGAGGCGTATTGAGTGAGTACGGAGTTTCCTGAGGCGTTACTGGATGTGATTGAGAATTAAACAAATGTGTTTTAGTCCATTATTTTTCTAATCAATGTTACAGTAAATCTTAAAAATTAAAGCCATTAACTTCAACACAGAGACAGAATCAATGCAGAAACGCGCACTGTGTTCGATGGAAAATGTGTGGCACGTTCTGTGTGTGTGTGTGGCAGCTGCAAGAATTCTTGCAACTATTTCCACTTCTGAGTCAACAGAGTTAGAACGAGTCTCGATTTTCATGTAGTGCCAGAGAAAGATGTCTAATTGGGTATATGTCTAACCGTTTCCATGTGTAGCTTTCCATGATATGTACTAGAAACATCAAGCGCGCCCTACATTGCTACAGGCTGTAGGCTGTTTACTGGCTCTGTGCAAACGTTAGACATCACAAAACTATAAGCCTCAAATGATCTTTGCTGTTGCGGCGATTGAAGAAGCTTTTTTTTTTTTTTTTTTTTTTTTTTTACATACCAAGCGCACACTTGGTATACATTTTCAACACCTGGTTGATTACTGAAAAATACTTTTCTTGATACCATCGCAAAATCTGGCAGTTTAGGCTTTGAATTTTTGAACATCTTGTATATTCAATGTAACACTAATTATCCAGATATGAGATATGACACTTATACTATAATACTTATGCTAGTGTAAAGTATGGACAGACAGATAAGTTATTTTGGTGGATTAATTTTCCTTTGCAACGACGAAAGTTCTTTCTTTGTAATTATAAAAATCTGCATGACGGTATGACTACGAAGTTTTTCGAGGCGGAGTCCTTGCATAAAAATTTCTCGGTTCACTTGTCACGTCAAATTCCGATAAAAATCCAAGCTTTTGATGACATCCACCACTAACACCGTCGAAGATGATGGTGGATTTCACCAGGCACCGTACGTTGCGTGGCATAATATTCCCTTTCCTGCTCTATTCGTGAGTATAAGTCAGAAAAATTTACTTCTCCAATATCTGCACACGTGCTTAAAATGATGACATGACGGCAATGAATAAGTGAATGGGTGTTGTGAAGTGACGGTAAAATTTTAGAGATAAAACATTTCGACCAATTGCTGCTTCTGCCCGAATCATACTGTAAGAAATTAAATACAAATGCAGTGTTCATCAACACCCAAACAGAACGAAATTAATTAGAAATTCTGGGCTTCTGAGTTAACTGGTATTGGTCACGATGGATTTTGCAGCCGAATGAATCAACGCACCAGGCACCGTAGGTTGCATGGCGTAAGATTCCTCGGTCTCCCCTTTCCTCCTCCATTCGTGAATGTAGGTCAGAAAAAATTACTTCTTCAATACCTGCACACGTGCCTTAAAATCTCTTTCCTTTATTTATGACTTTCAAGAGAAACAGAATGGAAGCGGCAAGGTATTTTTGCTGATCCTCTCGGTAATGGGTTCTTTAAATTGGCTCATTCATACTTCACGCAAAGCGTATTTAATCCAAAGAGTCTTTTATAACAGCCCTGAGCATCTCAGCAGAATTATACTACGTGCCTCCATCGAACCAATACCATCCTCGGATGACTGGCAGCTTTCGTATTCAACGCCCTGTCAGACAGGCTTAACATTCACTCATTTGTTATAATTTTATAATTGGACGTACCCCTACTGTATCGTCGTCCTATCACATAACACCCACCCTGCCAGCAAAATAACTTCATCACCATCCGACAACGTTTACATATTCTCAGTTGATGGCTAGAGTCGCGTAAGACATTAGTAAGTATAATTATTCGGCGTGGCTCCAAGCCCCCCCCCCCCCCCCACCTCCTCACCGGCGTGAACAGCCTCCAACGGTGTAAACAGTTGGATTGGTATACTAATCCCTCTTCGTTCTGGAGTAGTGAGAATAACAGTCCCATAAACTCTGTCCCGGCCAATTGGTAAGTCCTCTATCCTCAACATTTTCCACATATGTCGGAGCAAGATGTCGTCAGTTCTGATCTTCTGCTTTCTACTGACGTTCTGAACTTGGCGGAAGTTCCAGAGTGAAACTAATTACGTAGTCTTTCCCCAAACAACTCCAGAAGTCTTTTGTTAATTTCTGTTGGCGATTGAATTCTTTTACTTAGTTCGTTGTTAGGGTTTGATTTTTTTTCCTCTTATTAGGGAGTGTGCTGCTGGGAGCAGTGCTTCGCCCGACTACTTTAGGAAGCCATCGTTTTGCTGAACCATCCATTCTTCCCCGCCAGCCTCCTACCATGCCGCATGGAGGACAAATGTGAGGGCTACGGAGGAATCAGTCCAAAACGTTGTATTGCCAGAGTCACAGCTGGTAGTATTGCAGTAATAACGCATCAGTCTCGTTCCCAACAACATAGCTGGCCACTCAAGACGTGAGATTGTTAGTTTCGCTAACAGCGAGGTCATCAGTCCCATCAGTGCCAAGAAACCATCCCTGCATTTGCCTGAAGTGATTTAGGGAAATCACAGAAAATGTAAATCAGGGTGGCCCTTACACAGGTTTGAACCATCGCCCATAATATTTCAAAAGTTCTCAGTTGGGGCGAGATCCGGTGACACTGATGGCGAAGGAAGGCTATGGCAAGCACAAAGACAAGCAGTAGAAACCCTCGTCGTGTGTGGGCAGGCATTATCTTGTTGAAATGTAAGCTCACAATGGCTATCCATGAAGGGCAATAAAACTGGATGTACAACATCGTCGACGTACCACTCTGCTGCAATGTTGCCATGGATTACAAGAGGTCCTGCTATAAAATTAAATGGGTGCCCAAACCCTTGCTCTTACCTGTCGGACCACTATCCATGGTGACTCCAGTCGCGTCTTCGATAGTCATTTGGGCAGTTCCTAGTGGGACTAAATGCTGAAGACAATCCTTCTCTAGTCAATGTGATTCCAGGCCGAAAACGTGTCTTGAGACTTCCCAGACGCAGTGGGATATCAACGTGACAGTTTTTCTGAAACTGTAATCATTTGTTTGTCTGTGCATGTACATCACATCTAGCGGTTACCGTCTCATTCGGATAATTCTTTCGTGGTGTGTCATTCTTTTTCCCACCTTCTGTTGGACAGATGTGCTTCAGACTCCCGTTATTTCTTCAGCACCTCAATACCGAACCGATCTGCTGTCTGCCAATAGTTCTTTTCTCGGCATAAAACCTTCAACCAGTTCCGCTTCTTCTTCAGCCAACAGATTCTTAAATCGTCTTGTCTGCTTCTGAATATATCTTTTGCTTGGTGTTCAGTTACGATTCCGCCAATACTTTGGCCATTGTTCCGTCTTTGATAAATGTCTTCGTTGCATCTGATAATCTTCCAAATCTGCTCCACTTTAACTTCTTCCTGTAACCGTTCTTCTTTCTTCTTTTGATCCACACATCACAGTTAGGAACTTGATTACACTGATCCTCCTTTAATATACTTCCCTGACTTACACTGCCTTTCCAACTTCAACTGTCTTCATGTTCCTTTTAAGTACGTGGACATAAATTTTCTCCTAATGGACATACTCGTAGTATTTCGTTTACAGACAGCACACAATTTACATTATGATTACATAAAAGTAGAACAACAAAAATCGCACATTTACAGAAGAGCTTCTGTGAAGTTTGGAAGGTAGGAAACCAGGTACTGGCAGAATTGAATTTGTGAGGAGAGGTCGTGAGTCGTGCTTGGGTAGCTCAGTTGGTAGATCACTTGCCCGCGAAAGTCAAAGATCCCGAGTTCGTGTCTAGGTCCGGCATACAGTTTTAATCTATCAGGAAGTTTCAAGATTACATACTTTCAAGTATATGACACAGTTTAGAATTTGTATACGAGAAATCAGTAAAATCTACATTAAATCAACATTACAGTATGGACAAAAAGAAAATAATACTATTCGAGTCGATGATACACCACACTGCAGTCACAGCTCCTGCGTACCAAGCTTTTTATAATGGTTTACAAAAATTTTCTTAACCAATGATACGGGTAAAATACTTGCTGAAACGGATGCGGATAAGGGAGTTGCGGATCTCGTTTCTCTCACCCGCGCAGACCTCTAGCTATGTCCCTGACACTGCATTTGAGCGGCAGTAAAGTAAGAGAGTGTATTTTGCGATTAGCTGGAGTATTAGTTCCGCTTCCTCGGCTTGGAGAGCACCTGATCCCGGCGCAGAGCTCATTAGCGCAGGGGAACTTCCCCGTCCCTGCTGCCTGAGAGGCAGCCCCCCTCCCCCTCCCTATCTGCGCGCGGAATTGAGAATAATCTGGTGGAGGGTGCCGAACTGCTCTTACACCTCCTTACCTTGGCACCAGAGAAGCTTCTTCCCTTCTCCACCTAATCTTTCCACATCACCATCTTGTTTCATTGAGCGTTCTCATGATTCCCTTCTACCTAGTACACTGGTGCCCAAAACTTAAAGACGAAGTAGCTTTCGCGTAATATATTACATCGCGTAATATATCACATTAGAACTTGAACGACACATAAAACGAACTGCTATAGTTTAGTACAGAAGGTAACAGAGAAATAAGCAATGAGACGAACGGAAATTACACTTTCAAACACAATAATTACGCTGTCACCACGATTTATGGTGGCCTCTGGACATTACAATAGGAGGGAGATAGTTCGTAATAGGGCATCTGGACAGTGCTCTACAGCGTGCTTCCATGCTGGCCACATATTTGGTATGGAGCTTGTGGAGCTTTTGGGGTAGGGCATTCTATTCCTCTACCAGCGCAGTTTTCAACTGGTGGATAGCCGTTGCCATGTGTGACGTACTGGAATACGTCTCCCAAACATTTCACGCATGTTCTCGATAGAGTTTGAGTCGGGAGGACGGGTAGGCCACTCCTTTCGCCGAATATGCTCCACCTGTACTTTGCGATGCGGTCGCGCATTGTTGTCCATAAAAATGAATTCAGGTCCCCCTGAAAAGACGCAAAGGTGAAGGAGTAATGTCGGAATAAGATTGGCCAGTGAGTGTGCCATGCTCAAAGATGTGGAAGTCAGTACGCTCATACAACGTTATGCCTTTCTATACTATAACACCAAAGCGATCGTGTTAGACAGTGTTCCTGGGTACATCACGTGTTGCCACGTCTTCCCTAATGGGGGTACATCCAGAATCACTACTCAGACTGAATCTGTTCTCATACGAGAAGAGCACGCGACCCCACTTACGATTCATTTAGTCCTACGCTCCTCACACCAAAGTGAACGCTACCGGCGAAACAACGTACTGGTCGTCAGACAAAGAGACCACCCCAATGCAGCCGCCGTGCTACTGTGGAGAGTGAGAGCGCGTGTCTTGCAGTCCTGTTAAATGTGGTTGCAATTGCATCTGATCTTTGATGCGGGTTTCTCCTTGCCTGTTGCACAATATAGCGATCATCTGCCGGTGTCGTTAACCGTGATCCATCACCTCCTCTCCTTCGGGCAACAGTGTCTCTGGTTTCGAATGCTTCCCATGCAAGTGAAACAATACTATGAGCAATACCAAATTCCTGTGATACACTCCTTTCTTTAGTTTCCCAATGATTCTTCCCCGTGTTACATCATCCATAAGTTGTCTCCGGGCTACACCACACCACCACAGTCTATAGTAACTGCTCACTGATTGACACACGCACTCTCTTTTCCCGTCTCCTCAACTGCCTCGTGTTGCCGCGCCAGCCTCATTCCGTGGTATAGTCATTTTCTGTGTATGACTGGGAAACCTCTGACAACGTCCTCTTGCACTTTCATTCATTTTGATTGCGATATTCCATGTCAAAAATCGTTAAGGAATTAAAAATTCACAGCTCTCTCGGGCTCCATTGAACTGATAAATTTTCTTTCTTTCATTGGTGCTACTACTGTAAACTTAAATCAGTAAATTATTTCCATAAATCAAGAAACAGTTACTAGCATAAAAATCATTCAAAAATTCATCCCAGCCGGCCGCAGTGACCGAGTGGGTCAAGGCGCTTCAGTCTGGAACCTGCGACCACTACGGTCGCAGGTTCGAATCCTGCCTCGGGCATGGATATGTGTGATGTCTTCAGGTTAGTTAGGTTTAAGTAGTTCTAAGTTCTAGGGGACTAATGAGCTCAGATGTTAAGTCCCATTGTGATCAGAGCCAATTGAACAATCTGAATTCATCCTACGTATTAATATATTCCGGGTCGGACGAATTTCTTGTTCAAACCCAAAGTTCCGCCTCCATTTTCGGAGGACGTCGTCAAGCGGATTGTAGCTTTTTCGAAGTCCGACGTACATAGTGACTCTCTACTGACTGAAGTAGCGCAAGTTGCACACCCGCAACGACGTGACGCAACATTGTTTCAAATCTAGAATGCAAATGGTTGTTGTTGTTTGCTGTCGACCGCTATTGCCATGATCCAATGGCGGAAGACTGGTATTCATCTGCTTCAGCACCGAAATCCATATACCATTAAAAATCACACCGTCCTCCTTACGATTAATATTAATGGCGTGTTTAATAACATTTATGAACTCTTTTATAGCTTTTCATAGTAATCGCTTGTGGATACCAGTGCCTGAGTTGTATCAAATCGAATCCAGTGGTTTTCTTGCTAGAAACCGTGTTTCGAAACAGCTGAACGGTCTATTTCCCCCCACCTAGTTAGCTGTAATTGTCTTTCCTAGTCGTTTTTAACCGCTGTTTCAGTAGTACTTTTCGTACTCGTCTCCACAGCTACACAGTATCCTGTAAATTCCTGCTTTTTCCAGCAGCTTGCGAACATCCTGGGTCGATTTTAGGGCTTCGAGTACAGCGACATTTCGTTTCGTCAAGATTTTTCCTATGAAGTGAATAACGTGTTTCATGAAGGGCAGAAAATATTGGATTTCGCAGACTCCTGTACATTGCTTTGATCTTTTCGTGACTCCTCTTTTTAGTGGACGAATATGCATTCCTCAGCAACGCATTCCTCACATATTCCATTTCCATTTCGAGTATATGCAGTTCACATATGTTCCTCGCTCCACTCACTAACCTTTTTACAATACCTTGTTTTTGTCGAGGGTGGTGATATGAGTCCCAGTGGGCATAATGATTCCTGTGTGTGGGTTTTCGTTTTACCATTTGACCCAGTGAACTGAATCTTCGGATTAATGTCAATGAGCTGCTCATGAAAACGGTATAGTTCCTCTCTGTCATGTTTCCACAACACATACGTATCGTACACCGAATGGAATTAAATTATCGGTTATTTGTTGGCAATTCCTACTGCTTGTTCTTCGAATTTTCTCTTGAAGAAAGGCTTAAGGAGCCATTCCCTCTGTCTGTTCGTAAAACTTGAAGAACGTGGTTTGTAGGACAATATATATATACTTTTCTGCGACATCAACAGAAAGAAAATAGGATTCAACAACTCTGGAAGTTGACAGTCAAATAGATTGGTAAACCAGTGGCAGTTGTCTCAGCAGAATGTTTTCTGTATGAATTTTCGGCAAGCCACAAAGATGTGTGGAAGCGCAACTGACCTGCAGAAACTTTTCTGGGCGCTCTGTTCAGTTTCTTTAAACAATGTAACAGTACTAAGAATTTCAATTGGTTCCTCACTCAGCTTCTTACATGTCAGTGGATCTAAAAAGTCAATAACCCTTGATCGTCAGCGACATACTGTAACTCATACACTGAAGAGCCAAAGAAACTGGTTCACTTGCCTAATCGTGTAGGGGCCCCCGCGACCAAGCAGAAGTGTCGCAACACGACGTGGCATGGACTCGACTAATATCTGAAGTACTGATGGAGGGAATTGACACCATGAATCCTGCGGGGCTGTCCGTAAATCTATAAGAGTACGAGGAGGTTGGAGATCTCTTCTGAACAGCACGTTGCATGGCATCCCAGATATGCTCATTAATGTTCATGTCTGGGGTGTATGGTGAGCAGCGGAAGTGTTTAAACTCAGAGAAGCATTATTGGAGCCACTCTGTAGCAAATCTGGACTTTTAAGGTAACTCACTGTCCTTCTGGAATTGCGCAAGTCCGTCGGAATGCGCAATGGACGAGAATGGATGCAGATGATGAGACAGGATGCTTATGCAAGTGTCACTCGTCAGTGTCGTATCTAGACGTATCAGGGGCCCCATGTCACTCCAGCTACACACGTCCCACACCATTACATAGCCTCCACCAGCTTGAACAGTCCCCTGCTGACATGCAAGGTCCGTGGAGTCATGAGGTGGACTGCATACCCGCTCATGTCCATCCACTTGATACAATTTGAAACGAGACTCGTCCGAACATCCAACATGTTTACAGTCATCAACAATCTATTGACGGACACAGGCGAGATATAAAACTCTGTGTCGTGCAGTCGTCAAGCGTACACGAGTGGACATGGGACTCTGAAAGCCCACATCGATGATGTTTCGTTTAATGATTCGCACGCTGACACTTGTTGATGGCCCAGAATTGAAATATGCTGCAATTTGTGGAAGGCCTGCACTTCTGTCACGCTGAACAATTCTTTCAGTCGTCGTTGGTCCCGTTCTTGCTGAATCTTTTTCCAGCCTCGGCGATATCGGAGATTTGATGTTTTACCGGGTTCCTGATATTCCCTTACCGCTACCTCGGAGATGCTGTTTCCCATCGCTCGTGCGCCGTATTCTGCCTGTTTACATGTCTCTGTACTTGAATACGCATCCCGATATCAGTTTCTTTGGCGCTTCAGTGTAGATTCTCCGGAAAATCACAAGCGATGAACCGTCTAAAAACTGATTGAGGATATGTAAAGGCCCGGTAACCTATGGAATAGTATTGTTCTACATTGTTGTCCTCTTGTCTGTTACTCAAAATAAATATTAGTTGTTGAAAAACTTCAATTGCCAGTGTTTAATTCGTGTTTTATTTGAAAATTATTGATTTGTGGCGCGAAACAGAATGGTCGTTGTAGTAAAAATAAACAGTACAGATTTATCATAGCGCTAGAAAACGCTATTTCGTCAACAAAAAGAGAAAATAAGCAACCGTAAAACAAAAATATCTCATAGTCGCCTCAATACTTCGTCGAACTTAAATAAAACTTGTTTCTGTTATTCTTAAACAACTTTCGCAGTTATCAGTAGTAACATGAAACTCTTGCTTTTGACCGTGATGAAGAATATTCTGTTGAGTACAAAAAAACAGGAATAATAATACAGTTTTTTATATCTGAAGAAATGGGCGGAAAAACGGGCTAACCCTCAAATGTAAAAATTTGGAGATGAGTGCTGCAATCTCTTGTTGGGTACGGGATCTATCACATTTGATATTGGCCTAGTCCCTAACTATCACATTAGGATGTAATCAACAAAGAGGAGTTTTGCATTTCACTACGTATGATTTCTGTAATGTCAAAAGCGGGCTAACCTCCCGCTACACTCCAGCTGCTATCTACTGGAAAGAAGCCGAACAGCTGAGTAGCAGGATAGCCAACACTGTACCAAATGAAAAACAGACAACAGCTAATTAACTGAAATTTGAGTACGGTTGAGAGCAGAGGTAGATTGTATTGGAACCAATGAAAGTGTAAACGCGAATTACATGGCTTGTGTAATGTGTAATATTAATCACTTTAGGAACCAAGACTATAACGATTGTGAAGTGTTCAGTTGGCACATTCAGTACCAAATACAAATACTGAATGTAGAAATGAGAATAGTTGTTGAAAGTGTGAAAATCAGTGGAAACTGACGAAAGAGGAAGTACTGATGCAAAGAAACTGAGAAGAAGAAGCGAAACAGTGCTAAAGAGTACAGTAATTATAAGGTTGTAGAGAAGAGGGCAAAATCACAAGGTTTAGATTCTGTCTGTGCGAGAAAATGCTTCGGTGTTGTACCTGCAGGTACACGGGAGAAGTTGTTACGTGATTCTAACTAACGACGACCTTAAAAATTCTTATGTATTTGGATGTGTGAATATGAATCCTGTCACGTGGAGGTACACTGATGACTCAGAGAGGAGTAGGCGGCAGACAGCCAACATCTTTAAGGCTTCTGTAAGTAAGGTAGATATTCAGATTTGTAACAAAGATTTCCTAGCAATCTTTGGTATAAGCAATGGAATCAACAAACGAAAACATCTGGAACTCTTGTGGTAAGTTTTGAGTTTCATTACGCAGCAAAACACTATACGTACATTCACAATGGTAAGTTTATGTGTAACATCACATTAAAAGCTAAACATTTTATTTAGGGTGGATAACCATGGGAGACATAACAACTACTCAAATAAATGCAGTGAGGATGACCAGGAAATTGCACAGGTTCATATAAATAGCTTCCTACGCAATTAAGTCACTATTCTAGGAAAAATTTTCAACATGGCGTATTTGTGTGCAGATCTAATTATTAGCAAGATGTACAATCTTTATCAAGACAAGTGCAAAGACAGCAACAAGGAACACCTTAGCATTCGCATATATCGTAAAATATTTTATGAATTTTTCAGTATTGGCTTTGCAAAATCACGTAGTGACAACTGTCAAGTTTGTGATCACATTAATATGCAAATTTCATCTCAGAAGAACGGTCAGAAAAAGAAGAAATTGGAATCAAAACTGAACTTTCATATTAAACACGGTAGTATTGCCTAAGAAAATCTGAAAACGGATTCAGAATATTCAAAAACTAATAACTCTCTTATGGTCATTGCTTGCGACATACAACAATCTCCACCTACCCCCACTTGCCTGTAGTTATCGCATTCTACAAACGTCAGCGGTGGACATTTAACTTCTGAGTACATAATGTACCTAATAATGATGCAGCAATGTTTATGTGGTAGGAGAAAGTAGCTGGTAGAGGCGTAGAACACGTTGTTTAATGTCTTAGGCAGTATAGTATATTACGGCATTGGTTCCTGGCAATGCACGTCACCTTAATGTGTTATCAGATTCTTGCTTTGGCTAAAATAAAAACTTCTCTAAAGTCAGCTTCTGGAAGACTTAATAAAATCAGGAAGATTCGATGTTGTGGAACAGGAGTATCTACTGCCTGGTCAAACATATTTGTCCTGTGAACTTGATTTTGGGTTAACTGAGAAAAAGAAACAATAGGTATCTTACAATTATATTCCAGACCAGTGGATATAAACCGCCAAAACGTTTGAAAATTATGGAAGATCACCTGTTTCAGTTTTTCTTTAAATATAGTTATGGTAGTAGCGAGAATTTTCATGCTGTAGGTATTAGAAAAAAGCAAATACCAGGCAGGCCCTCCATTACTAATATAACGTTTCCACTAAAATATGATGGCGCCAGACCTATAATACCTGCGAAGCTAAAAGATTTACGGCGATTACTAAATCATATTCCACCAGTTCACCATGAGTTTTATCTGAATCTGATACATTCTCTGAGAGTATTAAAGACGATGCATTGTTTGATAACACTGATTATTGTTAATAATGTTTTGTGTAGTTTTTTCCAAAATAAATTCATTTTAAATACATTAAGCATGGTATACAATGTTAAGGCTAGAAAACACTTTTTACTACAGTTAATAGTAATTTGTGGTTGTGGATGTTTGTAAATGTACAAAACAAATCTTCACATGTCATTGTTCTTCTTTATTAATTATTATTTTTCTTGTGGCGTTGCAATATAAAGGATACAACACATCAGAAACATTAACTGGTCAATTCTGTATGGATTTATGTTAGAAAAGTAAGAATAAAATAATTTGATATATTTTTTCCAGTCTTATTGACAAAACCCTCTTTTTCTCCATTTCTAAATACTGTGGCTCAGCCCGTTTTTCCACGCATGTCTTCATTTTTAGATGTACTTGCATCAAAAGTAATTGCTTTGGTTACGTATAAGCGTAGAAGTTGGGCGATCAATTGATTTTTATTATTTATAAAATGCGGTTTATATCTTTAAGGATATCTGTAGAATACATAACAATGTGCAGTTCTAATTATGTGCAAAAGAAGAACAAAAAACAAAGAGAAGTAGTCGGTTCCCAGCTTCTCTCTCACACAACCATTTATGTTCCTTTCCCCAGCAACGCTACTAATACTACCGGCAATCTTATCATTTACTATGTCATATTGTAGTAAAACGACCAAACCGTAGTTTTGGTAACGTGCAACTCCAATGTCAACGCAACAACACAAAGCGGATAAAGGTAACGCCTACTGCATTATGTATACGAGGAAAGACAGCGCAGCATGTTATTCCTGGTGCAAGGAGGAGGAAGTCAACCATCACGCGTCTCAATTCAAGAGCGGCATGGTTGTGACCTATCGAAAGTGCGAGTTTACTTGCGTCGATATTTCCGCTCTGTTTGCTCTGATTCTCACGACCATCATATGAATATGAAATCGAAGGATTCAGGAGGATCTTAAGACCTTGTAGCATCATAGACCCACGCGTCTAGCGCAGATAGAACAGACGTACGCTCGTCCCAGCAGGATCGTACAGTCACGACACATACCCTGAATCAAAAAATAGACTTGTTTGCAGCTGTATATGTAAATGATCTGATGGACAGTGTGAGCAGCGCCGGTGCTGTTTGCTGATGACTGTGTGGAACACTGGCAGCTGTCGTCGTTGAGTGACTGAAGGAGGATACAGGATAACTTAGATAAAACTTGTAGTTGGTATGATGAATCACAGTTTGCTCTAAATGTAGGAAAAATGTGATCAAATGCAGATAAGTGGGATAAACAGTCCCTTAATGTCCGAATAGAGAGTTAGTAGTGTGCTGCCGATGCAGTTATTTCGATTAAATATCTAGGAGCAACGTTGCAGAACGACAAGAAATTGACGGTAATAAGGAAGGCGAATAGTCGACCTCAGTTTATTCGGAGAATTTTAGAAAAGTGTAGCTCACCTATAAAGGAGAGCGTGTATAGAACACTAGTGCGACCCCTTCTTGAATACTATTTGAGTCTTTGTGATCACCACCAGAGTGGATTAAAGGAAGACATCGAAGCAATTCAGACTTGTTCTGCTGGATTTGTTACCAGCAGGTTCGAACAACATGCGAGAACTCCAATTGGAAGCCCTGGAGAGAAGGCGATGTTCTTTTCGCGAAACGCTATTGAGAAAAATTTTGAGAAGCAACACTTGAAGCTGACTGCAGAAAGATTGTGCTGCCGCCAACGCACATTTCGTGTAAGGACCAAACAGATTAGAAACATTAGTGCCTTTATGGAGACACATAGGCTATTTGCAAGTGGAACAGGAAATGAGTAGTGGTACATGGCACCGTGGCTGCGGAGTAAGAATGTACAGAGATTTCGACGGATAGTAACAAGATGTCTTGAGCAGCACGGCTTCCCAACAAGACTATAATTTTTATGGCATGGCTTAACATGGCAGAATGTACATTCTTACTCCGCAGCCACGGTGCCATGTACCACTACTCATTTCCTGCTCCACTTGCAAATAGCCTATGTGTCTCCATAAAGATGCACCAGATGACAAAAAATGCAGGAGCTCCGACGAGAATGAACGTTTCTAGATTGCACTCATCATCAGCTTAACGGTTTGGGGTGCCACTGGGTGCACAATATCATCAGTCTGTAGGTCTTTTTTTATTTTTTTATTTTATGGGTCAACAGTCTTATGACTGGTTTGATGCGGCCCAACCACAAATTACTCTCCTGTGCTAACCTCTTCATCTCAGAGTAGCACTTGCAACCTACGTCCTCAATTATTTGCTGGATGTATTCCAGTCTCTGTCTCCGTCTCCCCTCTGGTACCATGGAAGTCATTCCCTCATGTCTTAACAGATGTCCTATCATCCTGTCCCTTCTCCTTATCAGTGTTTCCCGCATGTTCATTTCCTCTCCGATTCTGGGCAGAACCTCCTCATTCCTTACCTCATCAGTCGACCTAATTTTCAACATTCGTCTGTAGCACCACAACTCAAGTGCTTCGATTCTCTTCTGTTCCGGTTTTCCCACAGTCCATGTTTCACTGCCATACAATGCTGTACTCCAGATGTACATTCTCAGAAATTTCACCCTCAAATTAAGGCCGATATTTGATATTAGTAGACTTCTCTTTTTTCCATTGCTAGTCTGCTTTTGATGACCTCCTTGCTCCGTCCGTTATTGGTTATTTTACTGCCTAGGTAGCAGAATTCCTCAGCTTCATGTACTTCGTGACCATCGATCCTGACGTTAAGTTTCTCGCTGTTCTCATTTCTGGGGCGCTGATGACCACGCTGTTTAGCGCCCGTAAACCTCAAACACACACTCATTTCTGCTACCTCTGCGAGTTTAGCCGAAAATTTGGGCAGAAGCCGTTCCACTCTGTCGTGTTAAGACCGGTGGCTACTCCCTGTCTTCCACATCTCGACGATTTTGCCTTGCAGTAATGCACTGGCCCGCACGTTCTAGAGATCTCTCAATCACTAAAAACATCTGATCATGAGTTGCCTGTGGGCGGGTAACGTCAACAGTCGACAGCCATTACGATTAATGAACTGTGGCACGGGGCTGAAGCACCATGGAATGAAGTACCCCGTATCCATCATCCAAGCGCAGTTCCGCTAAGTGCCTAAGCGGCAAAATTTCGTTATTTGCTACCCTTCCGCCAGCCGGAGTAGCCGAGTGGTTCTAGGCGCTACAGTCTGGAACGGCGCGACCGCTACGGTCGCAGGTTCGAATCCTGCCTCGGGCATGGGCGTGTGTGATGTCCTTAGGTTAGTTAGGTTTAAGTAGTTCTAAGTGCTAGGGGACTGATGACCTCAGCAGTTAAGTCCCATAGTGCTCAGAGCCATTTGCACCATTTTTTTGCTATCCTTCCTCTTATTGTAGTCAATGTAAAAAAGGAATGGCAACACCATTTGCGATGGTCCGAACATGTCAATCATTACCAACATCAGCTTGTAAATAATCACATTCAATTATGTAAACTTCTGGAGGTTACTAACTCTGCAGCATTCGGATTGTTTTGGAAGCATATCTGTCTTAACTAGAGTAGAGATTCGGTAGATTCGGCGGAAGACTGGTGGCCACTAGCAGAGGACTGGCAGCTGGCCTCCCTGCTGGCACCGCGGCGCACCAAAACACTGGGGTCGCCAACCTGCGGGCTGCTGCGACACTTGGCGCGGACAGCGCGGCGTCGCTATTTCGGTGCCAGGCCGTTTGGCAGTCGCGCACCTGCTGAGGAACGGGGCTGCGTCTGCCGCTGCCGCTGCCGCTGCCGCTGCCGCTGCCGCTGCCAGCCGCCGTCGCCCCAAAAGGACCAACACGGCTCAGCCTGCTTCGACCGTGCCTCGCCTCCACAACTGCGCTTCGGCGCCCCCCTCTGTCTGCTGTCCACGGCTGGTCAGCTCATGTTGGCACATTGTGATTCTTGACGCGACCACAAGATACCATTTTTGTGTCATTGGAATAGTGGAGGTCACATGTTCAGAGGAAAGAATGGAAACACCGCGACAATTGCACGCTTGAACACAAATGCAGATTGTAACCAAGCCTGCAGGATGCGCTGTTGTATTTGACCAGGAACAGCACCTGTGCAGTGCCCTCAGTTCGCTGCAGGTGTCAGTCGTGATCATAACAGTGTGTGAGTAGCTGTGAGTGTATTATGTCGGAGCCAAGTGACTTGGAACATGGGCGAATTTTTGGTGCTGGTATGGTGGGTGCTACCGTAAGCAAGGTAGCCGAAGTGTTTGGTTTTTCAAGAGGCACTGTATCGAAGATTTATACCACGTACTATAAAAGCGGGAAACATCATGAAAAATGGTTCAAATGGCTCTGAGCAATACTTAACTTCTGTAGTCATCAGTCCCCTAGAACTTAGAACTACTTAAACCTAACTAACCTAAGGACATCACACACATCCATGCCCGAGGCAGGATTCGAACCTGCGACCGTAGCGGTGACGCGGTTCCAGGCTGAAGCGCCTAGAACCGCACGGCCACACCGGCCGGCCAAGTCACAACGATAACGAAAGCTCGTGTTGAGTGATCGTGACACGCGGTCATTAAAAAGTATTTCGGTGGAAAATAAAGGGTCCACAGCTGCAAAAGTCGGCACACTCGCGACATCTGTCAGCATCAAAATAACACTACGGGGGCTCCAAAAGCAGTAAATTGAAGGGCAAGCTGCAGTTCGAAAAGCGAACATCAGTGATGCAAAAGCCCGAACAGTAAAAAACGTGGTGCCGAGGCCATAAAAATTGAATTATGGAGTCCGCAGTTCGTGGTCGTGCGGTAGCGTTCTCGCTTCCCACGCCCGGGTTCCCGGGTTCGATTCCCGGCGGGGTCAGGGATTTTCTCTGCCTCGTGATGACTGGGTGTTGTGTGATGTCCTTAGGTTAGTTAGGTTTAAGTAGTTCTAGGTTCTAGGGGACTGATAACCATAGATGTTAAGTCCCATAGTGATCAGAGCCATTTGAACCATTTGAATTATGGAACACTGAAAGAAAGTCACTTGGTCCGACGCGTCTCGTTGCGCACTGTTTCCTGCAAGGTCGCCTCATTGCCAAAGATGATGCGACCATTTTACTTCATTGGGTTCATACCATGTCTGTTCCGCAATGGTGAGGTTGTGTTACAAAACGACAGGGCGGCTGTTCGATGCGATAATGGGGTCTTAGCGGTCAGAAGGACAGATGGACAGCAGAGTGACTATATAAGAATCCCCGAACGACAGACGGAATCCTAAAAAGGAAGCAGTACAGCGTCACAACGCTGCTGACCGGTGAGCATATCTTGTTCAAAGATGTGCAACATTATTACTCACAACACCTTAACAAATGAACAACCAAAATGATCATTTCGACTGTTCTGGACGTCGCCTCGTACGACGAGAGCCTGGAACACGAAGTCAGCCGAGGAATGTAATGGAATGTGCAGCAAATTTTGAACTGTGGGTATCCACAGTAGTAGAATTGTACCATGACGAATAAGACCGCTTCAGCCGTGTGATCAATCTTCATTTATAATCCAACTAGTTTCGCGGCGCTATAGCCACATCTTCAGGGACTCATATTTATTTAGTAATTTATTCCAAACGATGAATAGGAAATGACCCAACTTCCTTTGTCGGATAGTGATAAAAATGCTTAACCGTCAAGGGTAAGGTAGTCCGGTTTGAAAAGGAATAGAATGCAGTGAACATCATTCTGACATAAGAAACCTAAGGCTAAACATCATCGTGACGACATGAAGACAGCAGTTACCACCTAGAGGAACTGAGTTCAGAGAAAGAAGCGGGCAGGTTGGTTGGTTTGGTTTGGTTGTTTGGGGAAGGAGACCAGACAGCGTGGTCATCGGACTCATCGAATTAGGAAAGGATGGGGAAGGAAGTCGGCCGTGCCCTTTCAGAGGAATCATCCCGGGATTTACCTGGAGTGATTTAGGGAAATCACGAAAACCTAAATCAGGATGGCCGGACGCGGGATTGAACCGTCATCCTCCCGAATGCGAGTCCAGTGTCTACCACTGCGCCACCTCGCTCGGTAGAAGCGGGCAGGAAAAGATGGACAAGCAAAGAGTGTAAGTACGCTGTTTAGGTTTTTATGTTGGTAACGCCACGTAGCGCTCTGTATGAAAATCACTGGATGTGCTGTGTGCAGTCTGTGGCTGGTTGGCATTATTGGAATATTCGCTATTGTAGTGTTGGTAGCTAGATGTGAACAGCGCGTAGCGTTGCGCAGTTGGAGGGGAGCCGCCAGCAGTGGTGGATGTGGGGAGAGAGATGGCGGAGTTTTGAGAGCGGATGCAAATTTATGGGGGAGGAAGAGGTGGACGGAGGGACGGGAAGGAGGCCTTCGCAGGGGTAGGAAAGAGGAGGAGATAAACAGAGAGAGGGGGAAGAAGGAGAGGGAATAACAGAACTAAAATAATAACTAATCCTTACGATTTTGGGTACTCAGATAGTTGGTATAAACGTGTCAGGTTACGTAAATCAATAAATGAAGAAAAATAAAAGAACTGGCTTGTCACTTCGCCGATTTACTTCTCATCGACGACGTGTGGGATACGTTGGGGAGACGTACTACATCACGTTTAGGTGCATCAACAGCAGTGGTGAACCGGTCTAGTGGAGGAATGGCCGCTATGGCCGAGATGTTCTAAGCGCTTCAGTCCAGAACCGCGCTGCTGCTACGGTCGCAGGTTCGAATCCTGCCTCGGGCATGGATGTGTGTGATGTTCTTAGGTTAGTTAGGTTTAAGTAGTTCTAAGTCTAGGGGACTGATGACCTCAGATGTTAAGTTCCATAGCGCTTAGAGCCATTTGAGCCATTTGGTGGAGGAATGGGACACACTACCACGAGAATTCTTTACGAAGCTTATGACCAACACGGGAGGGGAACATCCATTACCGTCCGTGGTGATCGCACACCATATTAAAAACCACGTGCCGCCTTTAATGTACAGGAGACCATCGTGAATCGCGGTTAGTCCAGTGCAGTTATTGTCTTTGAATAAAGGTGTCAACTCTGTTCGTTTAATTGTGTATTTCTTTTTGTAACCTTCTGTACTTTACTGTAGCATTTTTTCTACGTATGGTCCAAGTCTCGCTTGACAGTGACACACCACGCGATAGTCACTGTCGTCCTTAAGTCTTGCACATCAGTGTACAGGGTGATGAAGAAGTCAGTAAACCACGTAATAATGTAGATAGAGAGGTAAAAATTGACACACAAGCTTGGAATGACATGCGGTTTTATTAGAACCAAAAAGAAACAAAGTTTACAAAATGTCCGACAGATGGCGCTGGACAGCAAAACTGCTACCGTGACGGGTGAGAGGTACGCCGATATGTTACAGAATCGCATCATCCCCTGCCTGGCTGATAAACACCTGCTGGACCGAACGATATTTATGCAGGATGGCGCTCCACCCCATATTGCTAGACGCGTGAAAGATCTCTTGCGCGCGTCGTTTCGTGATGATCGTGTGCTCAGCCGCCACTTTCGTCATGCTTGGCCTCCCAGGTCCCCAGACCTCAGTCCATGCGATTATTGGCTTTGGGGTTACCTGAAGTCGCAAGTGTATCGCGATCGAACGACATCTCTAGGGATGCTGAAAGACAACATCCGACGGCAATGCCTCATCATAACTCCAGACGTGCTTTACAGTGCTGTTCACAACATTATTCCTCGACTACAGCTATTGTTGAGGAGTGATGGTGAACATATTGAGCATTTTCTGTAAAGAACATCATCTTTGCTTTGTCTTACTTTATTATTCTAATTATTGCTAATCTGATTAGATGAAGCGCCATCTGTCGGACATTTTTTGAACGTTTGTATTTTTTTTTGGTTCTAATAAAACCTCATGTCATTCGAAGCATGTGTGTCAATTTGTACCTCTCTATCTACATTGTTCCGTGATTTATACAGTTTTCAAAACAAAAAAAAGTGGTTCAAATGGCTCTGAGCACTATGGGACTTAACATCTGAGGTCATCAGTGCTCTAGAAATTAGAACTACTTAAACCTAACAAACCTAAGGACATCACACAGATCCATGCCCGAGGCAGGATGCGAACCGGCGGCCGTAGCGGTCGCGCGGTTCTTGACTGAAGCGCCTAGAACCGCTTGGCCACTCCGGCCGGCTTCAGTTTTCAGATTTATACTGACTTTTTGATCACCCGGTACTTTCCTCTCGATGGCGCGTGGCTGCTAAGCCAACAGGTGGCATTCAGTGTCGCAGCGGGCAGTGGCCACAGTGTTTCGGTTCAGCAGCGTGCGCAGTCACCCCGGAGGCGCCACCTGTGCCTGCGGGCAGAGTTCATTAACACAGCGGCCGGTCGGTTACGCACGCGCGGCCGCGACGGCCGGCGGCGCCACAGCGCGACTCGGGGCTGCACGCGCCAGCGCTCCTGGCGCCGCAGCCTCGCCCCCGCGGGCCCCAGGCAAATGAGCGCGGGAAGCCCGGACCGCTGACGTCGCGAGCGGCGGCCGGCAGCTCTCCGCCCGCTGCGGGTAGCCGTGCCAAGCCGCGGTTAGCATGGATCCGGCGTCCGTAACGGTGCCACCTGTTCCCACACTTGTCGCGCTCCACAATCACTAACGAGGCCCTCACTGCCAGCCGTTACTCCTCACGGAGCACGGAGCTCACTCTTCTGCCATTTTCACTATAGCTAACTCTAGGTGACCGTCGATTTGGCTTTAGGAAAGGAAAAGGCAGAGGAGAGTCAATTATGACGTTGCGGATGATAATGAAAGCAACACTGCAGAAAAATCAAAAAGCGTTGATAGATTCTGCCGACCTGAAAAAAACTTTCGACAATGTAAAATGATGCCAAATCTTTGAAAGTCTCAGAAAAATAGAGGTAAGGCGTAGGGAAAGTCAGGTAATTTACAGCCCGCCCAGTTGGCCGTGCGCTCCAACGCACGGCTTTCCGGGCGGGAAGGAGCGCCTGGTCCCCGGCACGAATCCGCCGGGCTGATTTGTGTCGCGGTCCAGTGAGCCGGCCAGTCTGTGGATGGTTTTTCGGCGGTTTTCCATCTACCTCGGTAAATGCGGGTTGGTTCCCCTTATTCCTCCTCAGCTACACTATGTCGGCGATTTCTGCGTAAACAAGTTCTCCACGTACCCGTACACCACCAATACTCTACCACGCAAAAATAGGGTTTACATTCGTCTGGTGTGAGACATTCCCTGGCCTGGGAGGGAGGGGTCCACCGGGGGCCAAACCGCTGGCGGGGCGGCGGAGGGGTGAAGTGGACTGCGATAGTCGTCGTGGGGTTGCGGACCACTGCTGCTGTGGCGGGGACGGAGCCTCTCCGTCGTTTCTAGGTCCCCAGTTAACATAACATAACATAACAGGTAATATACAACATGTATAAGAGTCAAGAGGGAACAATACGAGTGGTAAAGGAAGAACGGAGTGCTCGGTTTTAGAAGGATCCAAGAGAGAGATGCACTCTTTCGCACCTACTGTTCAATCTGTACATCGAAGAAGCAATGCTGGTAATAAAAGAAAGTTGGAAGGATATCAATGATAATATTCTTTCACGACATTGTTATACTCATTGAATGCGAAGAAGAATTACAGGATATGCTGAATAGAAAGAACAGTCTGACAGTACAGAATGTGGATTGAGAGTAAATCGAAGAAAGACGAATGTAATTAGAATCAGTAGGAATGATAACAACCAGAAAATTAACAGCAAGAATGGTGATCACGAAGTGGATGAAGTTAAGGAGTTCTGCTAAACAGAAAAATAACCACTGACGGATGGAGTAAGGAGGACATCAAAAGCTGACTAGCACTGCAAAAATGGGATTCCTAGCCAAGAGAAGTCTAGTATCAAACATAGACCTTAATTTGAGCAAATAATGTTTGAGAATGTACGTTTCGAGCACAGCATTGTATGTTAGTGAAACATGGACTGTGGGAAAACCAGAAAAGACAATAATCGAATCCTCTCAACTGACATGTTACAGGCGAATGCTGAAAATTAGGTGGACCAATAAGGCAAGGAGAGAGGAGGTTCTCTGCAGAATCAGCGACGAAAGAAATATATGGAAAACAGTAAAAACTAGAGGAAAACAGAGACTGGAATACACCCACCGAATAACTGCGGATGTAGGGTGCAGTTACTATTCCGAGATAAAGAGGTTGGCACAGGAGAAGAATCGTGGCGGGCCGCATCAAATGGGGGAAAGACTGATGATTCAAAATATAAATAAATAAGTAAGTAAATAAAAGCTGTGATAATTGCTTTGTCGTAAAAACTCAAAAATAAGTTGAAGACATAAAGTCTGAGTAAGAGCCAGCAATTATTGTTTGTCAGGTGTAGAGTGAATGAGGTTGGACATGTTAGGGAGGGGGTGGAGTGGGAATGAGGGAGCTGGTAGTTATGGGCATCATAAATTCCCCGTCCGCCCCCAAGGGTAACTAAATAAATATTGGGCTTGTGGGTAAGTTCGTAGCGTTTTCCCTTTACACAGCATTTTAGTAACAGAGACTTTAATTATCAATAATGTATACTGAGGTGACGACTCATGGAATACTTCCTAATATCGCAACAGACCTCCTTTTTCTCGATGTAGTGCAGTCTGTCGCGGGGCATGGATTCAGCAAGTAGTTGGAAGTCGCCTGCAGAAATATTGAGCAATGCTGCCTCTATAGCTGACCATATTTTCGAAAGTGCGCCGGTGCACGATTTCGTCCACGAGCTGACCTCTCGATAAATGTTCGATGGGATTCATGTTAGCCGATCTGTGTGGCCAAATCATTGCTGAATGTTCTTCAAACTGGTGACATAGAGCATTTGTTCAAATGGCTCTGAGCACTATGGGACTTAACTTCTGAGGTCATCAGTCCCCTAGAACTTAGAACTACTTAAACCTAACTAACCTAAGGACATCACACACATCCATGCCCGAGGCAGGATTCGTACCTTCGACCGTAGCGGTCGCGCGGTTCCAGACCGTAGAGCCTAGAACTGCTCGGCCACCCTGGCCGGCTACGTGGCTCATTGTCATCCATAAAAGTTCCATCGTTTTTTTGGGAACATAAAGTCCACGATTGGCAGCAAATGGTTTCCAAGTAGCCGAACATAACCATTTTCAGTCAATCATCGGTCCAGTTTGACCAGGGCACTCAGTCCATTCCAAGTAAACACAGCCCAACCCATTGTGAAGCCGCCACCAGCTTGGATAGTGCCTTCTTGACTACCTGTAACCATGGCTCCGTTGTGCTCTGCACCACACTCGAACCTTACCATCAATTATTACCGATTGACGTCGGGACTCATCTGACCAGGCCACGGTTTTCCAATCATCTAATGTCCAACGGATATGGTCACGAACCCAGGACAGCCGCTGCAGGCGATGCCCTGTTGTTAGCAAAGGCACTCGCGTCGGTCATCTGCAGCCATAGCTCATTATCGCCAAATTTCGCCCCACTGTCCCACATTGATTTCTGTGTTTACTTCACGCAGTGTTGCTTATCTGTTTGCACTGACAACTCTACGCAAACGCAACTGTCTCGGTCGTGGTAAGAGATAATGCCTCAAATGTGGTATTCTCGGCACACTCTTGATACTGTGGATCTTGGAATATTGAATTCCCTAACGATTTGCGAAATAGAATGTCCCATGCGTCTAGCTCCAACTACCAAGCCGCGTTCGATTTCTCTTAACTCCCTTCGTGCGACCACAATCACGTCTGAAAAAGTTTCCAACGTGATTATGGCCGCACGAACGGAGTTAACAGGGTCAGCAGGTGAGACCTGAAGATGACTGGCAGGTGCCCAGTTGAAATATCGTGCGAAGTATTGAACGACGACCGGCTGCATGCCCGAAATTTGTTTGAACAGTCAATTTGCCGGGAAAATTTTAAAATTCACATACTTTTCCCGTTGCTATCACAGTATTCCACTTCAAATCCATACCTTCCTTTCGACTGGGCATACTCATTCCCTTTGCCCATGTCAGAACACACACACATTCTTTATAAGCCTGATGCTCATGGCGAACCTATCATGCATCCCCTACTATTATGAAATAATACAGACCGAACATCAGCGAAAGGTTGACATGTCCATAAGGTTTTTTGCGTGTGGTACCACGTGTCTTACATAGAGAGATGTAATCATCTTAGAAGCTGCCACATGGTCAAAAACGCGACCATTCTACTATTACAAGCGGTCTTGGTTCTACAGGTGCACACAAGTAACCATGTTAATAGCTATACAGACATTATAAATAGAGGTATGGCATTACCTCGGAATGAAGTGGTTTTTCCAGACAAATACGACGACACTGAATATAGATGGTGATCGCCACAGTGTATATTATCAGGCCAAGAGAGCGGTTACGCATGGCTGATGGTGCAACCTCATAATAAAATTACCGAATTTAGAAAGTGATTCGGCTAAGGAAAATGGTATGAAACCGGTATCTGTAGCTCCCTCATGCCAGCACTAGATATTTTTCCAGTATTTGTAACGCATTCTGTCTCGATGCCACTTCAGACGTACAGTGATACGAGGGCAGTTCAATAAGTAATGCAACACATTTTTTTTCTCGGCCAATTTTGGTTGAAAAAACCTGAAATTTCTTTTGGAATATTTTCAAACATTCCCGATTCGTCTCGTATAGTTTCATTGACTTCCGACAGGTGACAGCGCTGTACGGAGCAGTTAAAATGGCGTCTGTAACGGATGTGCGTTGCAAACAACGGGCAGTGATCGAGTTTCTTTTGGCGGAAAACCAGGGCATCTCAGATATTCATAGGCGCTTGCAGAATGTCTACGGTGATCTGGCAGTGCACAAAAGCACGGTGAGTCGTTGGGCAAAGCGTGTGTCATCATCGCCGCAAGGTCAAGCAAGACTGTCTGATCTCCCGCGTGCGGGCCGGCCGTGCACAGCTGTGACTCCTGCAATGGCGGAGCGTGCGAACACACTCGTTCGAGATGATCGACGGATCACCATCAAACAACTCAGTGCTCAACTTGACATCTCTGTTGGTAGTGCTGTCACAATTGTTCACCAGTTGGGATATTCAAAGGTTTGTTCCCGCTGGGTCCCTCGTTGTCTAACCGAACACCATAAAGAGCAAAGGAGAACCATCTGTGCGGAATTGCTTGCTCGTCATGTGGCTGAGGGTGACTATTTCTTGTCAAAGATTGTTACAGGCGATGAAACATGGGTTCATCACTTCGAACCTGAAACAAAACGGCAATCAATGGACTGGCGCCACACCCACTCCCCTACCAAGAAAAAGTTTAAAGCCATACCCTCAGCCGGTAAAGTCATGGTTACAGTCTTCTGGGACGCTGAAGGGGTTATTCTGTTCGATGTCCTTCCCCATGGTCAAACGATCAACTCTGAAGTATATTGTGCTACTCTTCAGAAATTGAAGAAACGACTTCAGCGTGTTCGTAGGCACAAAAATCAGAACGAACTTCTCCTTCTTCATGACAACGCAAGACCTCACACAAGTCTTCGCACCCGAGAGGAGCTCACAAAACTTCAGTGGACTGTTCTTCCTCATGCACCCTACAGCCCCGATCTCGCACCGTCGGATTTCCATATGTTTGGCCCAATGACGGACGCAATCCGTGGGACGCACTACGCGGATAATGAAGAAGTTATTGATGCAGTACGACGTTGGCTCCGACATCGACCAGTGGAATGGTACCGTCCAGGCATACAGGCCCTCATTTCAAGGTGGCGTAAGGCCGTAGCATTGAATGGAGATTACGTTGAGAAATAGTGTTGTGTAGCTAAAAGATTGGGGAATAACCTGGTGTACTTCAATGCTGAATAAAACAACCTCTGTTTCAGAAAAAAAATGTGTTGCATTACTTATTGAACTGCCCTCGTATATCGACTGGGCTATAGGCAATGGCTGATTGAGAAGGATCAAAATGGCTTCAAATGGCTCTGAGCACTATGGGACTTAACATCTGAGGTCATCAGTCCCCCAGAACTAACCTAAGGACATCACACACACCCAAGCCCGAGGCAGAATTCGAACCTGCGACCGTAGTGGTCGCACGGTTCCACACAGAAGCGCCTAGAACCGCTTGACCACACCGGCCGGCGAGAAGGATCACAAACAGTAGATGGTGTGCCGATTGAAGCCATAAGAAATGTACACTAGCTTTCCAGATCTCTAGTGCTACGCTTTCCGGTAGAAATGATGCTTATGATTTGGAATCAAGTCTTTCCCTTCAACCACATACCTGCTTTGAATCCAATGGATAACTCCTTTAATGATTACAGCCACGAGTGAATCATATTTCTGGCACTCCCATATCTCGAAACGAGTCACCTTTGTCGAACCTCTCTGCTACAGTAAAATTTTCGATACTCCCATTGCCTCTTGCAACTGCTGCCATTTCTGCAGCTTTGTGCATGTGATCGTTCCAATTTAAGTCGAACTGAGTAGAAGTCAGGGAAAGCTATGTCTACCATCTTCTGCAACCCGTGTAGAAACAGGCTAAGCTGAGTTCGTGTGACAGGACTGTGTTTTGACAATTCGATGGAAACGGGAACACTTTTCGTACCTCCGCCAAATATTTATGATGTGTAAGGTCAGCGCCAAACGAAGCCCACTCTTGCAACACTAGGTAATATAAAAGACTGGATGGGGACTGGGAGAAGGACGAGGATTTTGCTACTGCACTGTGGTGCTTCTCGAAACTATATACAGATACTGCAATCCAAAGCAGGTCTTTTCCCTCAGGACCCATTCATGACTATCGCCCCAACATTCTATCATCCATATTTTGTACCATACCACTGAGAAAATTACGAACTAATCATATTAAAGCTCCACTAACTTTATCTGATAGAGAACTCCATAAGATTTTTACTGCATCTCTCTCCTCCCATATATCGGAAACAAATACAGAATGTGTTCCAGCACCAAGCACATGTGGCGATCCTATTAAGTATATAGGTATTGATCCTCTGCACGGACCAGATTAAAGTTGTATCCCTGTAATGTAGGAGGATGACCGTATCCCACAAACTCTACTGTAAGTCGCAAGAGACACTTCCTGTGAAACTGTGCCGTTGTTTGAAACTGAAACTTCCTCTTAGAAAAATTATACATGACTGTGCTTAAACTGACACACAATATTTTTTAGCGCAATGCAATCTGACTTTCAATAATCCATACAAGAGAATGGCCCTGACTAAATTAACCTATACGTTTCACAAATCACTTACCTCACAAAAATCTTCGTTACTCGAACTACTCAATACAGCGAGCGCCACTACTGCCAGCTAAATAAAAGATTCAAACTACTGAAGGCACTAACTACTGATAGGCATAGTGAGCAAAAGAAAGATTTTGATAGAGAACAACAATGTATTTACCTTAATAGTGTTCAAAAGTGAAAATATATATATATATATATATCAGTCCATGATATCCAATATTACAAATTTACTCTTTCTGATGGACACACGTCCAGATCGTCCGCTCTCAAAATTCCGCCATCTCTCTCCCTACATCCACCACTGCTGGCGGCTCACCTCCAACTGCGCAACGCTACGCGCTGTTAACAGCCAACTCCCCAACACTACAATAGCGATTATTGTAACAATACCGACCAGCCTCAGACTGCACACAGTACAGTCAGTGATTTTCATATAGAGCGCTACGTGGCGTTACCAATAAAAAAAGCTAAACAGCCTACTTACATAGCCCCCATGCTCCCCACAAAAAATTTACAAATTGTTTTGGGCAGTGGCCAATACAGATTTGAAAAAAATTTTCATAGTTACAATAACAAAGATATTAAATGCACACACTTATTGATACACTGTTGGTCAAAAGCAAAAATTGTTCTCATAAAGACAGCCCTGATCATTTATCACAATAGTAATTACAGTTTCTTTCACAAAGTCTCATTAGTAAAAGAAATTGCACACAGAAGTAGTGGATTTCCATGCAGTCTTGAAGAAGTAGTGTTGTCCTTCCAACAGAAAGATAATGCTGACTCTTGACATGCAGACAGGTAATGGTCCACAACAGAGCAAACCCACAGCAGAGTCAGTCGAAGTTTTGAAGAATGTTGGTAGGTAGGTCATCACAGAGCAGACCACTGTAGTCTTGTTAGAGATTACGGTATTGGTGGGCACCAGAGGTGCAGACCCAGTGCAGTCCTTGTAGAAATAATGGTACTGGTGGGCCATCAAAGATGCAGACCCACTGTAGTCCTTGTAGAGACGGCCAGCAGCCATCTGTTGCGACTGTGCAGGTGCACAATCACCATCGAAGAGTCTTGCAGAGAATATAGCAAGCCCATAAACCACCACTTGTGCACGCACAGAGTTTTTGGAATTGTCCTTACAACCAGCAATGCTGTTAATCAGTCCCTCGTTGAATTATTAACACACGTCCAAACACTAACAGTCCTCTTTTTTTCACATATTGTGTATATACTATGACCAACAGAAATATGTGCAGTGAAATGAATGCTTACAAGTTACTTAATTTGATGAACTGGTGTCAATTACAATCTTATAACATGAGAATACAATAACAAAGGTACAAAATGCATTATTAAAGAACATAACAATACAGATAACATTTGTAGTAATATGGGCTTAACAAAAGAATCGAAATAACATACACATCAGTCTTACAGGATTTATGACATAAGTACATACATAAAAGATCAGAATAACTTTTGAAACATCAACTTCACACATGAGCAACAAAACAGAGCAGATAAATAATGTCTAAACATCTTTACAAAGTAAATAACATAGTATTAGAGAAATTCTACAACGTAACTCTCATCAGCTAAACACATAAAGACAGGAAAAACACAAATACACAAGGGTACACAAAAACATAGCAGAATAACACAAGAGGAAAGGGCAGGGTTTGTTTTCAGTGTAACATTTGGTACTGCAGTCCAACTCAAAACTTCATTCCATAGATCTTTCGTATTATTTCAACATTTGTTTCCACCAAAAAAATCCAATCCAAGCATGCTTTCTGTATTTATATGTTCACATATTTCTTACCTCATTATTTATTTTCCATTATCTTACCTCATCATTTATTTCCAAGAAAATCCTACCTAAACCTGTTGTCCCTAAACCCTACTTTTTTGTTCATATCCTCTTTCAAAATACTTTTTTGGTCAAACCATTTTCTTATAGCTTCTCAATGCATTTCTTCCAATTCATCACAACTCGTTCTCTCATATAGCCTACCCCATCTTAAGCTAACTTAAATCAACTGAGCTCAGATGCTAAACTAAGGACGAGGCAATGCAGCAGCACAAAACAATTAACACAAACAGCAATGACAAAAAATTCAAATTGGCAAAGCAAGCAGCAACATATATAAGTTAGCAAAGCAAATGCAACATTATCACTAATATGAGCCAATGTGCAGCAAAAAGAAAAATAAATCAGTAGTAAAACTGGCTTAACAGAGTAATACAAAGTGAAATTTAATAGCACTATGCCCAGCAAGCAGCAGCAGCATATGCAATAACTTATATCTAATCATCACAAAGCTCAAGCAGAATAAATTTTACAGTAAAGATGGCCATGTCGAATACCTATGTCACATCTTAACACTAGAGTGATGCATAACCTTGACTTGCTCTAGCAGACAAGTTACCAAACCGTTAAAAAATTATTTTTGCAATTCCTGTGAAGGGAAATGTCTATTTGTGCTCTCTTTTCTACGAAAGTACATCATAAAATTATTCTTTACTGGGTCTGTAGACAGAAAATAGTGATATTAGTACATCTATTAAATTTTATTTTAGCCAATGCTGCAGTGCAGCTAGAAACTATATATTAAACAAAATGAGCAAATATGAACAAAGGAAGGCATGAAACATTATTCACTAGCCATATGGCATTTCATAAGGCAGTACAAAAATCTCTCAACTAGAAAGACAGTAGTCATAATCAGGGGTATAGACATAAAATATTTCTCGTCATTTCATTTGACATTTCAGTAAATATCATAAATTAAGAGCTCCACAGTGTAATCATACGTTTTCAAGTTTGAGCGTGTCGGATTTGCGATGCTTTCTACAAAGAAATGTCAATAGCGAGGATTATGGTTTTTTTTTACCTAATGGCTTTTTCTCCAGGTGGCTGGCACACCTGGGCGCCACCTGAGTCACTTAGCTTCCTTACCGAAATATTTATGACAGCAGTTTGAGCTACAGTGACAGTCTCATATAAAAAATTTCACAGGTCGAGAATTTGTGTTACAAATGTGTAGAAACAAAATCCTATAAATATAACAGTGTCCAAAAAATTTCCGACGGCATTGTTATACAGTCACGCATGTACATACATTTCATAACTCTTAAAGTACGATTCTTGGTTTCCAACAACCTTTTTCACAAACCAGAGTCCATAACCACTACTCATTATTCCTTACCTTATTACACATATACATATTCGTCGACACTTCTTCAATATTTCATCATAACAGATACGTAGCATAATCAGATTCCTCATATAGCATCAGCTTATTGATCATAAACGTACCTCAGCAGTATAATACACATCGTCATCGTAATAATAACACCTCAGTCAAATCTCGAAATCGGTGTAGCTTCCTCCAATAATTTGTAAACCTAAAAAAAATTTCTGCCATTTCAATAGTGTCATCTACCTGAAACGTACTTTAAAAATCATGATCCCATACCAAATACATCATTCAAAGTTCTCGTAGCATCACAATGGTTCCGAAAAAATATGAACAGTTCACAAAGTACAGAAAAAATACAATTTCTTAAGTGTGAAGTTATCCAACGGTGTAATTACGTAAACATCTGTCACTGATGAAGTAAAATAAATGTTTGTCTCTCTCAGTTAAATGATCAGATAGCTGTGTAATTTATGTGTTAGAGAAATATGGTACCGATGTGTAAAATTGTATAAGCAAATACCATATTAGCTAGTGCTCCTTGTGTCTGCCAGACACATGGTACACAAAGTAAGCGTGTACCCCCCTGAGAATTAATGTAAATATAACCTCAGGTGTTACAGATTACAGCAATGAAATGAAATGTATCACGGAAAACCTTTGTATCATTGTAATTCAAACATCTTTAAAAATAAATGTTTTAAGTACAAAATTAATCACTCAAATGCGTGTCCTGTAGCGCTAAATGTGCGTCTTGCTGTAAGATAATTCTGTGGAACTGTCGTAGTTATCGTTCTCTGTAAGCAAAGTTCTGCTGAAGTCAATGTACTCACCTCCTCATAAACAAAAGTGAAATGCTTTGCGTACAGATATCTTAGTTATTACGCTATTTGCTGTGATGAAGAAAGTACTGTGCTGTAACGTATTGTTGCACTATGGAAAAGGCTGTCTCATTGTAGCTATACCACAAAAGTTACTACTAAAACATGTTCTCCTTTCCAGAAGAATTCAGAAAAACTGTGCAGATATAAAACAGATACACCGCAAAAGCAACCAAGTAAATTGTGTCACACATTAGTAGCGTCGTGATATAGTCATGTAGCTGTCAAATAAACTAACCACTGTATCATCTGGTATCTCTCAGAAAGCAC
The DNA here is from genome assembly GCF_023898315.1 of Schistocerca nitens. Classification (NCBI taxonomy): domain Eukaryota; kingdom Metazoa; phylum Arthropoda; class Insecta; order Orthoptera; family Acrididae; genus Schistocerca; species Schistocerca nitens. The sequence continues at coordinate 897,093,765 of NC_064614.1, forward strand.
TTTAAATCCATAATGTATTTTCAAGTAAACCAAAATGTTGCATTAATATCTCGTTAGCAGTACCAGTATATGTTCTAAGTATTAAGCCTTATAGTCGTTATGTAATTGTGCAACTAACAAGCCAGAATGTACACACACAATAACACTGTGTCATCAGTTCACTATAACAATGCATTTGTAATACTTGTTTAAATAAGTTGCCCAGTTTCTTGACTGGATAGTTAACTTTAAATCTTTGTTGTATGTTAATAGTTTCTATGTCAAAGCTTACTAGTAATGTGAAGTGAAAAAATTTTAAAGACTAAATTAAAAAACAGATTATCTCTCAATAAACGGTTTTATATGTGAAATGTGGTGCAAACCTTTTACCCTTTCTGCTGTGCAGAGTTTCAACTTCAAAGCAATTATCATGTTGTATACTTCGGTAAGGAATGCTAAAATTTTTTTCAAGGTTAACGTCTATGTTATTTTTCTCTGAGCCAGCCGGCGCACATGGCTGCCCGCAGTGCGAGTCATTGTCTGTCTCTTTGTTGACGCGCGTCGTTATTGGTATTTGGAGGTCTAACTTCTACAAATTCACCTTGCCGAGAGGGTCCTGCCCTGCTTGAATCCCGCCAGTTCTGATGAAATTCATGTCTGTCGTTACGATTATATCGTCTGTCGTCATGTCGGTAGATTCCATAGTTTCTTTCTAGTCGGTCATGTGGAGAATTTCTCGCAGAATCGTAAGTGCTCGCTGAAATGTTGCGTCTGAAGTTATTCTGTCTCCCTTGATAATAATTATTTTGTTTCCCATATTGTCTGTTCCTATGGTTATCTCTGTAATAATCGTTACTACGGAAGTGCGATCTTTCTCTGTAATTCTTACTACTGTGCCAACGGTTGTCATACGGGTGGTGTCTGTTTTGGTCACGATTTACGTTGTAAGAATAGCCTTGTCGTGTCCAGTTATTACTTCAGTCATCGCGGAATTGTGACGGATGTGACCTGTAATTGTTGTGCTCCTGTTTTCGCGTCCCACGATTGTGAGTGTCGATTTCCCCAAAATAATATGTCGTAAATGTTCAGGCAATTTGATTAAGCAAATGCGGATGGGTTCTGAGGAGCTGTATGGGTTTGACAGGTACTGATTCTTGTGCAACATTTCTTCAAAATATTTCACAAGACTGGAAAATTCAGATTCTTCGAAATGTTTCATCATTATGATGCTATGTTTTACTCGGTCTTGTGTAGCTTGAGACCAATATGCTGAGAGGAAGGCAGGATAAAATTCTCCTTCACTGTGACAATCGTGAATGACCGATCGCATTCTTACAGCTGGTTCATTCTCTAAATAGCCACACATAAATTCTAATCTGTGCTCTAATGACCATTTGGGAGGAAAACAATGAGAGAATTGATGAAGCCACGCTTCTGGATGAATGTCTTTGCCGGAATTCTTAAATATTTTGAATTTACGTGTAGTAATAAACAGCGTATAGTCAAAATCATGTCGGCAAGTCGCATATCGGTCATTGTTACTTCGTTTCGGCGGTTCAATCTCAAAATTCAGTGTACCTTGACAATTTCTTTCATAATTTCCGAAGTGCCTCGTGTTATTATTTTGTGGCTGTTCCGTATTTCTATGTCCCTCTTCCTGTGTTGGAGCGCGAGTGTCCTCTGAAATATGTAATTCTTGTATTACCTGCGTCAACTGATCTTGTACTTCCCGGATTTCTCTTCTGTACTGTGTATTGATTTGATTTTGATATTGCTTGAATTTTCTAATTTGTTCATACTCTTCTGTGTCAGTGAAGGCTATGGGTCTTGTGTCATTCAGATCGTCTATCTTTGGAGATAACTTAGTGAACTGATCCGAAAGTTCGGCTACTTTCTCCGATAGTGAAATTATTTCCTCTGTGTGTTTTTCTGAACCAAGTTTCAGAGTGTCCATTTGTGTTGAAATCGTATCTACTGTGTCTTTTAAGTTTTCCTGAGTTTTTGCAAGCTGCGTAACCGAATCGGTAGATGCAACTGAGTCAATTTTAGCTTGCAAGGTGTCGTGATTTTCATGAACAATAGTCTGCAGTTCTTTTATGGCTGCTTCGTGATTCTGTAATGCATTTTCATGACGCGAAAAAATAGGTTGGAAATGCTCAAAAATCTGTGTTTTTACGTCATTACAGACTTTTTGACATTTCGATTCAATGTTATGTAACTCAGTAGTTAAATCTTCACGTGTTTGTTCAAGTGTGGTGTCTAACTTTTGAAGCTTTTGCTGTGTTTGTTTCTGATTTTGTTCCATTGTGTCTAGCTGTTGCTGTTTTTGTCTTTGATTTTGTTCCATCGTGTCTAACGTTTGAAGATTTTGTCCCATTTGTTTCTGATTTTGTTCAAGCGTTGTGTCTAACTTTTGTAGCCTTTGCCCCATTTGTTGCATTAACTGTAATAACAATGCACTGGTGTCTGAAACATGTTCCTCAGTGCTATTCGGCAGTGAATTTGCACCGGCAACAATCACATTTTGACAAGCAGAAAAAGTGTCTTGACTTATTTGAGAAAACGGTGAGGACCCAAAACCTGAATCTACAGTATTTACGAGATTGTGTCCTGTCATTTCGGATTTCTGAGGCGAGCTGTTGCCGACCAATCGATCGATCATGATTCCCTGTTCACTAATTGTTTCAGTGTCTACACCATTATTTACAGCCCGCTCCGTTTCCCTATACACAATTACCAAATTACTACTTTGAACACTAGTTAATTCATTACACGGTGGCGCCAACACACTGCTTTCGTCTTCACTGTCATTTCTCACTTTACTTTGGAGCCTAGTATTACGTTTTTCACACGCCATTATTGTCACAATATTTCACATGATAACACAGAAAAGCACAATTTGAAGAGCAAAATAAGAAAACACATTAACATAGCATTGATAATAATATCTCTTTACTTGCAAGCGCAGCTGCGAAATACTTGGTGCAAATATGCATGCATGCCACAACTGTTTTACTGTACAACAATGAAAAACTGCAACTACAAAGGAAATTCTCTCTCTAATTACCCGCTAGCAATAAACAATAGCTACACTAATTACACAAACTACAAGAAAAAATCAGAAGATTCCAGTGAGGTATCCTGGGCTAAGGGTCGACATATGAAACTTCCCCTCAGAAAAATTATACATGACTGTGCTTAAACTGACACACAATATTTTTTAGCGCAACGCAGTCTGACTTTCAATAATCCCTACAAGAGAATGGCCCTGACTAAATTAACCTATACGTTTCACAAATCACTTACCTCGCAAAAATCTTCGTTACTCGAACTACTCAATACAGCGAGCGCCACTACTGCCAGCTAAATAAAAGATTCAAACTACTGAAGGCACTAACTACTGATAGGCATAGTGAGCAAAAGAAAGATTTTGATAGAGAACAAACAATGTATTTACCTTAATAGTGTTCTAAAGTGAAAATATATATATATCAGTCCATGATATCCAATATTACAAATTTACTCTTTCTGATGGACACACGTCCAGATCGTCCGCTCTCAAAATTCCGCCATCTCTCTCCCCACATCCACCACTGCTGGCGGCTCACCTCCAACTGCACAACGCTACGCGCTGTTAACAGCCAACTGCACAACACTACAATAGCGATTATTGCAAGAATGCCTCAGACTGCACACAGCACAGTCAGTGATTTTCATATAGAGCGCTACGTGGCGTTACCAATAAAAAAACCTAAACAGCCTACTTACAAAACATTGCTTTTTTTTCTACTGTATGACGATTTGTACACTGCCATACATTTTGTTTTTCCACCACGACTACAAGGTCTGTGTCAGGTTCTAAAAAGACTTTAACACGTTCTGATCCACTGCCTCTCGCAGAAAACTATATGTCGCACGGTGTTGTTACTGTTGCTACCATAACATGATGATTTTAAACAAAAGCCATTTACAACATAAGGAAACTGGAAGAGCCTGGGCGCGTTGTGGAGCGTTTCCAAACTGTCTTTGACCGAAGGTGATTGACTACCTCTACATTTGAACTCATCTGTCAGAGTGACGGAATATCTGATGGCTCTGCGTTCCATTTCGACCGATTCCTCATACTGCAGTCTTGTACACAATCACTGTTTCGATGCTAGCCATGCCGAGGAGGTATTGCCCTTCCACCAAATCTCTTTCTCCATCTCTAACAAACGATGTCAAGCAATCAGAGTGTTGTAACCAACAGCGTACCAGTGGACAGATGCAATGGAAAAGACACCATCAATGTACTGTAATAAGAAGCATCACAGATGATAGTGCAAATAATTTTAACAATTTTACAGTAATTTCATCAATGATGAATGACGTGACAGCATGTTTCCCATTTTCAGTATCATCACTAAACCGCCCATTTTCTACTTTGTGAGTAACATTGCGAATGTAGATAGATGACTATGCTGTATGTCTATTCATTGTTAATTCTCTAACATATACATCATCAAAGTATACCAACAGGGTTCTATATATTTCTAGCACCTCGAGCATAGTACATAATTTACAATCTATCTCTATGCGGATGGGAGTCAGAGAGTATCCTCGCAGTCTGAGGATTAAATTAGAGACTGAAAGACCCTCTCACATTGTCTTTGACCAACCCGCCCTGCCTCACCATTACCGACTTAATCTGCAGCTGACCGGAAAGAGACCGCTACATTCCGCATCTCGTGAATGAATGGACCTTGCCGAGTCCTTGCGCATCGAAGTGCACAAGATTTCTCCAAGTGCGCCCATCTCGATGGGGTTAGCTCCCCGTATCGGTATATAGTAACAGATTCGAAAGTGTTGTAATAGCAGACGATAAAGAAGAACAAGAAACAGGTGGTTTGTATGCATGAAGGAGATCCAGATGGATGGAGTTCGAAGCATTTTACGTAAATCGACTATGCTATCAATTTTAAAGTATTGTTATAGTGGGTGGGATCAATACCAGGAGGGTATTGGTAAGAGAGAACATAAACACACACACCTAAGGCCACACGGTTCTGCACTTAAAACAGGTTATAATGTTAGAACACTTCAGTTTACGACCTATCAGTTACATAAAATGCAGTGTTGTTAATATCCTGCTGTAAGAAAATATATTTTCAATGCATGACATACATCCTTCTTGCAGGTTTCTCTACGCTAAACTGTGGTAACAAGCTGTGAAATGAAGAAATTACTTTCTTAAAACAGCAGCTCTGTGAGACACCTAAACACTGGAAACTTGCCCAGGTCACACCAACACTCAAGAGAGGAAATGGGAGTAATCCAGTGAATTGCTCACCCATATCACTACCGTCGATTTGCACTACGATTTTAGAACAGTAAGAATTATCGTAAGGAATATGAGCTGTCAAACAGTCGCCTAGTATTCAGAAAATGTCGTTCATCTGAATCGTAACTAGCTTTCTCGTCTCACAAAGTAATAAACGTTATCAGTGGGGGACTGATTCCATATTTCTAGATTTCCTAAAGAATTTTGATACCGTTCCTCACAAGCGGCTTACAATCAGATTGCGTGTCTATGGAGTATCGCCTCAGATGTGTGACTGGGTTCGTGATCTCCTGCCCGAAAGCTCACAGTTCGTAGCAGCTGACGGAAAATACTCAAGAACAACAGAAATGATATCTGACATTTCCCAAAGACGGGTTAAAGGTGCTCTGCTGTTTCTGATCAACACAGATGATTTAAGATACAATATCCCGTGTAGTTCAGTCATGAGAAGATGGAAACCATTTGCAAAATGATTTAGGATCGTTATCTGCATGGTGCGAGAAGTTGCAACTAACCCTAATAATGAAAAGTATATGGTCATCAACATGAGTACTAGAAAAAAATCCATTAAATCTCGCTTACTCAAAAAATCACACAAATGTAAAGCCCGTCAATTAACCCAAATACCTAGTAATTACACTTACGGACAACTTAAATTGGAACTGTCACATAGCTAGCACAGTGCGGAATCCAAGCAAATGAGCGTTTTATTGGCAGAACACTTAGAAGGTGCAACACATCTACTAAAGAGACTACGCACGCTACGCTTGCTTGTGAACTCCTAGAGTGTTTCTGTGTATTGTGGGATTCTCATCATATAGGACTGGCGGAAGACATCGAAAAACTGTAAAGAAGTGCCGCTAGTTTTGTATTATTGCAAAGTAGGTGACAGAGTGTGACGGATATGATACACGAGTTGGTGGGCAATCTTTAAAACAAAGACGTTGTTCGTTGGTGTGAGATCTTTTCACGAAATTTAAGTCTTTATTAAGTATTCGTAAGATTTAAGTATTCGTTTCTCCTCCGCACACTTAAAGAGTGGAAATATAGAACAGTTGTCTGAAGGTGATTCGATGAACCCCCTTTAAGTGCGAATTCCAGAGAAGTCATGTAAATGTAGACATTTCTGCGGCTGCACTCTGATTCAGTCATTGGCGTATCCAAGCATGCTGTACACTTCACGACAATGAGACGTTTTGCGTGCTGTCTCGTTGCAACCTTAGCTTCATGCAGGCCTTCACAACCAGCCACGTGATATGCGGTGCAGCCACCAGTACTACAGCGTAGTACTGCCTGCAATGCAGCATTCTACAGTCATTTTTTAACTGTGTTAGTATGTGGAGTAGCAGAAATTGGCGTTTCCACACCAAGGTGCTTGACGGAAGCCCACTGACGACGATAATGCACCCCTCATCTGGTACGATCGTTTCTTCCGCGTCGTGCATTTCTCTAGCGTAATATCCGCGCCAGTCACCATTCGAGTGTGCGGCTAAGTGAATACAGCAAAATACATCGGCCTGCGAGTACGACCCGTCTGTTATCCCTAATGGTTTCATGTTTCGAGTTTCGAGCTGGATCCGCCATGTTCGATGCTGCCCCAGTGGGTGCAATCGCCTAACACTCCAGCTAGTCTCCGAGGGTTCGTTTCGTGTTCGACGTGCGGGGGGGGGGGGGGGGGGGGGGGGAGGCGGTGCACTACCCTCCAGCGTCATACAGTGCCGACGGTGCTCGATCGCTGTCTGGTTCGGCCTTCGTCACCATGCTGACAAGGCGACTTCTATCAGCGAGGAGGTCCTGCACCCCATCAACCGCCGCTGTCTCAGTAAATCCCTGGCTACGTCACCTGCTGCAGGCCGGCCACGACTGGCATCTGGGTCATTATCATCAAATCGGGTGAGCCCGACTGCACGCAGACCCAAAATTTTACCCAATCTTGAAGTGGTTAGCTGTGCATGTGATCACTTGTCGAAATAGAACTACACATGGCGGTCAATTTTTGAGTCACCTGTGAATGGAGGAAAACACAAGTTAACGTTACAGCATTTTCTTTCCGATTTTTAGACGTTTAGGATTTACTCGAGTGTTAAGCTAGACGAGTCTTAGGCATGGTTACATTGCTTGATACAATACTTACGCCCTCATTGGGGCACTCGTCAAAAGACACGAAAACTGTTTCCACTCCTTATGATCATAACAACAGACGCTTTTTTAAAAAAAAGATCAAAGGCGCTACCGTTCCATTTCTTTACTTCATAACCGATACCTGTATAAGCCGACTAAGCCCAAACATTATGATCATTTCCCACCGAAACGTTGGATGCCGCCTGGTGGCGTTGCGGGCACGTGACGTGCCAACAAAGATATGTAAGCGGAGCAATCACGGCAGGGGATCACCCTAGCGAAGATACGGGCTGCAAGTGGTGACATCCACCGAGGTAAGCAACTCTGACAAAGTGCACATTATTATTATGCAGAGCCTGTGAATGAGTATCTCGAAAACGACTAAGGTGGTGGAATGTTCACTCGCTATTGTCTTGAGCATCTAGGGAAACAGGTAGGACAGCGAAGCAACCACTAGGCACAAATGGTTGGACGTCCACGACTCTTTACAGAACGTGGTGTTCGAAACTTGTCTGCTCTGCCAAATAGGACAGATGGTGATGTTTGACGTCTCTGATGAAAGAGCACAATGGGGGTGTACTCGCAAGTGTTTCGAAGCTCGCCGTTCATCGTACGTTGTTGAACATGGAGCTCCACAGCAGACAACTCCTACCTGTTCACATATTGACCCAACTACATTGTCAATAATGACTGCAGTGGGCACGACGTCATCGGGATTCGACCGTCGATCAATGGAAACGTGGCGGCTCTTTGGGTGAGTCACATTTTTGCTACACTAGGTCGATGGTCGTCACCACAAACGCCCTCATCGAGGTGAACGGAGGCTCGAAACGTGCAGTGCGACACGGACGCAGGCTGGTGGAAGCAGTATTCCGTTACGGGGGACATTCTCCTGCCCTTGCATGGGATCTATGGTAGTAATTGAAGACAGGTTGACACCTGTGAACCACTTTATACGTGATTTCTGTTTCAGTTTGTTAAACACGTTGGATATGCATGATTTGGTGACGGCACAATCGCGATCCGGCATTTATGCATTTTCAGTTTTGCAAGTCGACCTTGCAATTTAATGTTCTTTATGAAGTCTGATTGTCATTGTTATCATCATGAAAATCATTTCGTTGCATTGAAACTGAATATTAACACGCTCTTGCGTCACGAAGCTTTTTCACCTTCAGACTACTTGATGGTATAGAATTGTACAGCTATTAGTATTTAATTAACTACAAGAAAAATCGATGCAGTAGGAGAAGTTTCATTTAACTTCAATAATTTTAAAGCTTTCTTTTTCATGCTTTTGATGTTCTCTTACTGTCGTCAACGTGATGCGGTCTTGTTTCGTAGATATTTTATTTGTTATTCTCAAATATTTAAAAAAGTCCACACTGGTCGAAACAGAGATAGCATTCCAAGTTTCTCACATTTATTATTAGATCGGTGATATCTATCTGTATCATTCATTTTAATGTAGGTGGTTGTCTGAGTTTCAACAGACCGTCAACGAAACATGTACAGGGTGAAGATCGCGCACTGGGACTTTGCTGCGTGATTTCTCCCGTACTAGCAATACAAAAATGTGTCTCACAAAATTTCTTCCTGCACGTATTTCGGGCAGTAAGTAGACGTTAAAGATCGGCAATCGGACAGCGCTGTAATCATATGTACGATAGTTACATATGAACTGATGTGCAGTTGATGCAGCGGAGAGTGTTTTGGGTTAGCTTGCAGGAGGTTGAGGGTTCGATTCAGGGTCGAGGCTTATCCGTTTTTATTTAAGAACTGTCTGCGTGGTGCGGTATCTGGCGTCTTAATCGTCATACAGCGATTAAAGTGGGTGTTCTACAAAACATTTGCGGTTACGTACTACAGACTCAGATAAGGAAATACAATCATTTTCATTAGTCAGCTTTTAAAGAAACCTTTTGCACGTCATGGACGCGAATTCTTTCGCACCACTGTATCTACTAGACCCAAAATTTCTTTCCATTTCTGTGTTCGTAGTACGTAACTGCAAGCGTTCCGTAGAAGACCCACTGTAATCGCTGTATGACGATTACGACGCCAGATACCGTACCGCGCAGACTACTTTTAGCAAATAAAAACAAATAAGTCGCAACTCAGCATCGAACCCTCAACCTCCTGCAAGCTAATACAAAACGCTGTCCACTGCACCAACTGCACAGCAATACTCTGGTTGCTACCTTACATTCGATTACAGTGTTGTGAGTGTGCTAGTCTTTAGCGTCCATTTACTGCCAGAAATATGGGCAGGACGAACTTTAGTAGAGACATTTTTGCATTGCTAGCATGTGAGGAATCGCGCTGCGAAGTCCGACTGCGCTCTGAAAATTAAACCCGAAAGCATTGTGAAGTGCCTCACAAGCATTGATTGTTCTTTCAGAACTTAAGGTAATGGAAGCGCAAATTTCGATAGGAAATTAAAAGCCTCAATCTATGAAGTTCGTTGTCAAATAATCAGCAAAACATGTAACATTTGTACTTCAACGAAAGAATCCCCACCTTCCTTTGGAGGGAGAAAAGCCAAACCAAACGCTCAATGTTATTTTGTTTATAATCGGAAGGTAGCCATAACGGCCGATTTTTTCCTCCACGAGGCCTACGTCACAAGAAATCTGTATTCTATTGTTGATGAAAGTGGCCACACCTGACTAACTACGTTGTGTATACCTAGTTTCAGATCAGATATAATGCTGAATATTGAAACTTAATATTCATATCGTCATAAACATTTATGTTTTCATTTAATACTTTCCCATACGCAACTATTGTTTTGTTAGGAAATAGACAAAATACTTTAGAGATGTACTGACCACTGTTATAAACACGAATTGCAAATTACAAACAAATATTTTGCAACAGTAGTCGAAGGTATCGTCAACAAAAACTCTCACTATCAAAAAGTAGACGTAAATTAGTTTCGCTTCAAAAGCACACAACATTAGACTCGCATGATGAGAAGCTTTTTCTTTTTTCCAGCGGAACATTTTGAGTTTAATTTAATGTTTTCGGTAACAGCACCAAAATATACCTTCTGAACCAATGGATACTTCCTTTTTAATGTTAATATATCTCGGCTGGAAATATCGAGTCTATTGGAGACAACTTCTTTCCGAATTAATTTTAAAAGTCTCTCACATAATCCAGTAATAGCCCTCCGATTTATACTACTGGAAGTTATTTGTCTGTTTAAGTTATCAATGGCTTCATTGTTATGGCTGACTTCCTTAGTAAACTTACCATGGGTTGAAGAATCGTTTAAGTAAGTACTTGGCTTAGATATTTTTACTGTGCAGTTCCATGATACTCCAGGTTGTATTTTACTACCTTCTCCGCGCGGGGTGGTAGCCGCGCGGTCTCGGGCGTATTGCCACTGTTCGTGCGGCTGCCCCCGTCGGAGGATCGAGTGCTCCCTCGTGCATAGGTGTGTGTGTTGTTCTTAGCGTAAGTTAGATTAAGTAGAGTGTAAGCCTAGGGACCGATGACCTGAGCAGTCCGGTCCCATAGGAACTTGCCACAAATTTCTAATTGTTCATTACCTTCCCGAAATTTATTTCTTCCAACAACGATCACATTCAGGCCTGATTAACTTGTCTTGTGCTCTACAGGAACGTTACGGTCCATTTCTAACTTACTAGCCACATGCAAGGAGTAGGAACTGGCACACACAGCACAGCACGCGGAGAAAGTGACTGATGATAACAGTGCACCAACAGTTTAGTGCAAACATTACCAAGTAGTAAATAAATTACATGCGCTGTCGACCTGTTTCTGACATACCTCATCGAGCACAGTCAACCTGTTTGCTGAGGTAATGCTGAAACTGATCTCGTGCGTTTGGGCAAAAAGTAAACCTTTTAGCGCGCAATCGGTACCCGCCCCATCGAAGTACTGTATGGAAGGCACCAATGAATAAAGAACGTTCTTATTGAGTAAGCATATTCACGATTCCGTGGTTGCCACGAAATTGGAGAACCTTTACCAAACGCAGTTCTACAGGCAGAACTTACGTGCTCGTAACAGCGATGTTGAAGTTTTAGTAGCCGGTGTGTTTAAGGAAGGACACACAGAAATGAAGTTAAGTTGATCGAATTACTCCCATTCTGCACATATAAAATCCGTTACTTTGCTGTCAAGGTAGAAGAATTCCTAAACTTCATCTACTTCTTGACCATCAACCCTGATGTTAAGTTTCTTGCTATTCTCATTTCTGCTACTTCTCATTACTTTCGTCTTTCTTCAGTTTACTGTCATTCCATATTGTGTTCTCATTAGAGTGTTCATTCCATTCAGCAGATCTTGTAATTCTTCTTCACTTTCACTCAGGACAGCAATGTCATCAGCGAATCGTATCATTGATACCATTTGACCCCTGAATTTTAATTCTACTCCTGAACCTTTCTTTTATTTCCATCGCTGCTTCTTTGACGTACAGACTGAATACTGGGGGGGAAAGACTACATACCTGCCTTACACCCTTTTTAATCCGAGTATTTAGTTCTTGGCCGTCCACTCTTATTATTCCCTTTTGGATCTTGTACATATTGTATATTACCCGTCTCTCCCCATAGCTCCCTATTTTTCTCAGAATTTCGAACATTTTGCACCATTTTATATTCGTCGAACGCTTTTTCTAGTACAACAGATCCTATCAACGTGTCTCAATTTTTCTTAAGTCTTGCTTCCATTATCAACCGCAACGTCAGCATTACCAAATTCATCGTCATCTAATACATCCTCAATTTTCTTTTTCATTCTTCTGTATATTATTCTTGTCAGCAACGTGGATGCATGAGCTGTTTGGTTGATTGTGCTATAATTCTCTTACTTGTCAGCTCTTACAATCTACGGAATTGTGTGGTTGATATTTTTCTGAAAATTAGACGGTGTATTGCAAGACATACATTATTCTACATGCCAACGTGAATAGTCGTTTGTTGCCACTACCCCCTAATGATTTTAGAAAATCCGATGGAATGTTATCGATCCCTTCTGCCTTATTTGGTCGTAAGTCCTCAAAAGCTCTCTTAAATTCTGATTTTAATATTGGATCCCCTATCTCCCCTAAATCGACTCATGTTTCTTTTTCTATCAAATCTTCCCCCTTGTACAGGTCTTCAGTGTACTCTTTCCACCTATCCGCTCTCTCCTCTGCATTAGCAATGGAATTCCTGTTGTACTATTGCTTTTAATTTCACCGAAGATTTGACTTTTCTATACGCTGAGTCAGTCATTCCGACTATCACTTCTTTTTCGATTTTTTCACATTTTTCATGCAGGCGTTTCGTCTTAGCTTCCCTGTCCTTCCCATTTATTTCATTCCTCAGCGACTTGTGTTTCTGTGTTACTGAATTTCCCTGAACATTTTTGTAATTCCTTTTTTCATCAATCAGCTGAAGTATTCCTTCTGTTACCCATGGTTTCTTTGCAGTTACCTTCCTTGTACCTGCGTTTTGCTTTCCATCTTCTGTGATTGACCTCTTTAGAGATGTATATTCCTGTACTGCCTACTGGACTATTCTGCATTGCTCTGTCTACAGCCTTAGAGAACTTCAAGCGTATCTCGTTATTCCTTAGTACTTCCGCATCCCACTTCTTTGCGTATTCAATGTTACTTATAATCTGTCTTGATTGCAAAATGTTTATTCACATGACCGGTTTCGGTTCCTCTAGAACCATCTTCAGACCTGCAATTTCGGTTACAGGAGTAACCCGTCCACACACACCAACCTTCACATGCTGCGTGACGCACACGTGACGTAACATGTGAAGGTTGGTGTGTGTGGACGGGTTACTCATGTAACCGAAATCGCAGATCTGAAGATGGTTCTAGAGGAACCGAAACCGTTCATGTGAATAAACATTTTGCAGTCATGACGGATTATAAGTAACATTGTATAACCAGTGATTGCGGTACCCAATCAGACATTATGTCTATTTTTGCAAAATCTTTGCGTATTGATTGTTCCTGACTTATCTCTTACACTTCAGCATACTCTTCATCTCTACTACATCATGATCTGAGTCTATACCTGCTCCTGGGCACTCCTTACAATTCAGAATCTGATTTCTGATCATGATGTAATCTAGCGGAAATCTTCCCGTGTCACCTAGTCTTTTACAATTATACCTCCTCCTCGAGTGATTCTTGCACAGAGTATTCGCTATTACCAGCTGAAATTTGTTACAGAACTCAATTAGTCTTTCTCCTCTCTCTTTCCTTGTCCCAAGCCCAAAATCCCCCTGTAACCTTTTTTTCTACTCCTTCCCCTACAACTGCAATCCTTTCTCCCAAGACTATTGGATTTTCATCTCCCTTTACATACTGTATTACCCCTTCAATATCCTGATATACACTCCTGGAAATTGAAATAAGAACACCGTGAATTCATTGTCCCAGGAAGGGAAAACTTTATTGACACATTCCTGGGGTCAGATACACCACATGATCACACCGACAGAACCACAGGCACATAGACACAGGCAACAGAGCATGCACAATGTCGGCACTAGTACAGTGTATATCCACCTTTCGCAGCAATGCAGGCTGCTATTCTCCCATGGAGACGATCGTAGAGATGCTGGATGTAGTCCTGTGGAACGGCTTGCCATGCCATTTCCACCTGGCGCCTCAGTTGGACCAGCGTTCGTGCTGGACGTGCAGACCGCGTGAGACGACGCTTCATCCAGTCCCAAACATGCTCAATGGGGGACAGATCCTGAGATCTTGCTGGCCAGGGTAGTTGACTTACACCTTCTAGAGCACGTTGGGTGGCACGGGATACATGCGGACGTGCATTGTCCTGTTGGAACAGCAAGTTCCCTTGCCGGTCTAGGAATGGTAGAACGATGGGTTCGATGACGGTTTGGATGTACCGTGCACTATTCAGTGTCCCCTCGACGATCACCAGTGGTGTACGGCCAGTGTAGGAGATCGTTCCCCACACCATGATGCCGGGTGTTGGCCCTGTGTGCCTCGGTCGTATGCAGTCCTGATTGTGGCGCTCACCTGCACGGCGCCAAACACGCATACGACCATCATTGGCACCAAGGCAGAAGCGACTCTCATCGCTGAAGACGACACGTCTCCATTCGTCCCTCCATTCACGCCTGTCGCGACACCACTGGAGGCGGGCTGCACGATGTTGGGGCGTGAGCGGAAGACGGCCTAACGGTGTGCGGGACCGTAGCCCAGCTTCATGGAGACGGTTGCGAATGGTCCTCGCCGATACCCCAGGAGCAACAGTGTCCCTAATTTGCTGGGAAGTGGCGGTGCGGTCCCCTACGGCACTGCGTAGGATCCTACGGTCTTGGCGTGCATCCGTGCGTCGCTGCGGTCCGGTCCCAGGTCGACGGGCACGTGCACCTTCCGCCGACCACTGTGGAGACCTCACGCCCCACGTGTTGAGCAATTCGGCGGTACGTCCACCCGGCCTCCCGCATGCCCATTATACGCCCTCGCTCAAAGTCCGTCAACTGCACATACGGTTCACGTCCACGCTGTCGCGGCATGCTACCAGTGTTAAAGACTGCGATGGAGCTCCGTATGCCACGGCAAACTGGCTGACACTGACGGCGGCGGTGCACAAATGCTGCGCAGCTAGCGCCATTCGACGGCCAACACCGCGGTTCCTGGTGTGTCCGCTGTGCCGTGCGTGTGATCATTGCTTGTACAGCCCTCTCGCAGTGTCCGGAGCAAGTACGGTGGGTCTGACACACCGGTGTCAATGTGTTCTTTTTTCCATTTCCAGGAGTGTACTTCCTCCATCTCTTAATCTTCAGCTTGCGTCGTCTGACTGGACTATCGTTGTTGTTGTTGGTTTGCTGTCGATTCTGATGTGAACAAACTTATCATTGAGCTGTTCACAGTAACACACTCTCTGCCCTACCTTTCTATTCATAATGAATCCTACTCCCATTATACCATATTCTGCTTCTGTTGATATTACCTTACACTCCTCTGACCAAAAATCCTTGTCTTCTTTCCAGTTCACTTCACTGGCCCCTTCCATATCTAGACTGATCCTCTGCATTTCTCTTTTCAGATTTTCTAGTTTCCCTACCACATTCAGACTCTGACATTCCACGCCCTGACTCGTAGAACGTTATTTCGTTGATTATTCAGGCTTTCTCTCATGGTCACCTGCCTCTTGGCAGTCCCCACCAATAAATCCGAATGGGGGACTATTCCGGAATCTTTTGCAATGGAGAGATCATCAGGACACTTTTTCAATTACAGGCGAAATGTCTTGTGGATACAGGTTACGTGTCTTTAGTAGAGTGGTTTTCAAGGCTTTTGCATCCTCATGCCCTTGATCATTGCTGATTCTTCCGCCTTTAGTGCCCTGTCCCTATGTCCGCTCCACCACCCTCTTTGACATGGCTGTTGGCAGAATGAGGGTGACTTCTTCTGCCCGGAGTCCTCGGCCGCCAGTGCTGATTATTAATCAAATTTTGAGTTTTGGCGGGCTACGAACCCAGGACCAAGGACGTTTTGACTTTGAACCAATGACGCTACCCCTAGACCACGGGTGAATTCTCGTATTGGGCATAATATGCTCAAAATCGTATCGTAATCAGGGATCATACAACTATTCGGAAATTACAAATAGTCACTGCTAAAGGTTGAAAAATGAGGTGGAAGAATTTTGTGTTTCGTGTTAATTTATCCACTTACATGGACTGCAGGTAGATAAAGGCTTATTATGTAGGCATAGGCAGCAGGTCAGCTATTTTCTAATTTTATTGTCTTTTAAGTTTTTAATTTATTAGTGCTACTCTGATTTCCTTCATCTTCTATTATTTCATAAAAGTGATGGACTAATCTTGAAACTATTAAAGCTATTGAAGCGTGCTACTTCATTACTACGTCACTTCGTAGAAGCTACGCCCTGCATTAAGTATATTGGCTCCTCAAAACAGAGACGATTCCGCGTCCTGTAAAGCGAAAACGGGCGGTTTTAGTCGATGACATAATATCTAGGAATGCAGGATACAGTGCCGCAGGTGTTTCACTGGAGAAGAGAAAAACATCCCTCCGTTTTAAAAAAATATATATAGCATTCACTTTCACTAAATCCTCCACCATATCGCAGCGGCCATCTGAAATCCTTATTCATTCCTAACGATATCACACAAGATATCTGTCAGAATAAATCTGTTTTGAATACCAGTGGTCCTCGGCAGACACATAGCTGAGTCAGCGGACAATGCATAGCCGTAAATATCGGAGAATTCCTGCGCGGTGATTCGGCGACTGGAGCCGGAGCTTCGTGTAGCGGCCACGCCGCGGCGCTGCTAGCGACATCAGAGGGTGCAGCGCCGGCCGCCACGTGCCGCACGCACAGCGCTGGCGTGGCCAGCACGGGGCATGTATTATGTATCCGCCGGGTCGCAGGTCAGCGCCGGATTTAAGGTGACCGCTGCCGGCAAGCAGACCGAACTGTGGCGGCGTCTGTGAGGCTGCGACGCGTGCGCTCCCAGCCACGGCGAGGCCAGGCATGGCTCCGTTCTTCAGATTTGCTGCAGAGCCATACGGAGAAGATCCCGTGCTCACGGCAGAACTGTCAAAGCTGTGCTCCAGTCCTCTCCCGCAATGTATTTTTTTAATTATAGTAATAATGAAAATACCGTATTACTTAAACGAACTACACTGTCGGTCAAGCATCCAGAAGACATGGTCATATAACTTCGTACACGTATGAAAATGATTAAGAGTTGGCCGGCCGAAGTGGCCGTGCGGTTAAAGGCGCTGCAGTCTGGAACCGCAAGACCGCTACGGTCGCAGGTTCGAATCCTGCCTCGGGCATGGATGTTTGTGATGTCCTTAGGTTAGTTAGGTTTAACTAGTTCTAATTTCTAGGGGACTAATGACCTCAGCAGTTGAGTCCCATAGTGCTCAGAGCCATTTGAACCATTTTTTTGATTAAGAGTTGCAGTTACTTTTATGTTAGCAGAAGAGCCAACACCGTGTTACGAATGGAGGCCGAAATGCACGCGTTTTAGCTCACGCAGGCTGGCGTGAAGAGAGAAGAACTATACTGACGTGAGGTCTGGAACATGACAAGAAATGAGAATTAAGAAAGCGGGCATAATTAGTTTGATACTTAACTTTAATCCATTAATGATGAACGTCGCTGTTGACGGTACATGAGTCACAATATTATCCGTTCAGAAGACATTCTTGAAGATATGACTTATACTAAGTGAATATGGCGCCTTCCTAGATCGTAGCAAATGACGTAGCTGAAGGCTATGCTAAACTGTCGTCTCTGCAAATGAGAGCGTATGTAGACAGTGAACCATCGCTAGCAAAGTCGGCTGTACAACTGGGGCGAGTGCTCGGGAGTCTCTCTAGACTAGACCTGCCGTGTAGCGGCGCTCGGTCTGCAATCAATGATAGTGGCGACACGCGGGTCCGACGTATACTAACGGACCGCGGCCGATTGGAGGGTGTACGGAATGAGTTTTTCGATTAAAAAGTCGATTTTTGGGTAAATGCATTTTCGAAAAATTTGGTCTCTCCCGTTTAATACCAAGTATAAAATATTTGGATGACGTGAATAGAACTATTTTAAATAATTTTTTACAATAATTTCGACACACGATGTTCCGCACCTTGTATATGAGACGCGAAATATACCTGATATAGACAACCTTGCCAGAGATATAATTGAGCACAAGAGAGTTAGCTTTTCTGTTGGCTACACTGCTAGACAGTTGACAATAGATTCTGCACCATTTATATTGTTTCCTTTGTAAGTACATCCATGTCATTGTTGTGAAAGTCGTATGTGGAGAAGTCATTGAGTTTTCTTTCCTTCAACATGCCAAGACCTAGTCTGAAGGGATTTAGAAAGCGTGTACATTGGCGCAAGAAAGTAAAGTGTACTAAAAATTCGTCTGATTCATCTTCATCAGTATCTGATGTCCCAGTAGCGAGTAACCTCAACACTGGTAGTGATACATTGAGTGATGCTGCTGCCACTACACTGGAAAGTGCTTCAAGAAGAAAACTAGCTGGAATTGAAGAAGAATACAAGAAACTAAATGCTGGGACTACAAAATATGAGGTAATTAACGTCTCTTTATTATCAGACGTTTTGGAGAACAATGTGTGCTGCAAAGAATGCGGAAAATGTGGTGTTTCATTGAAAACAAACTTACATGTAGGACTTGCTTGTGAATTAGAGTTGATATGCAGTTATTGCAAACACAGCGTTACCTTCTTCAATTCTTCACATGTTACTGCAGATACAGGTAAACTATACGATATAAACATTAGACTGGTTTATGGATTACGGTGTATAGGAAAGGGCAGGGCTGCAGGTGCCATGTTGTGTGGTGTGATGAACCTCCCTCCTCCACCTTCAAAATTTAACAAACACATAATTGCAATAGGCTCTGCTGTAGAATATGTGGCACAGGAAAACCTGAAAGATGCTGTTGAGGAAGCAGTTGTTGAAAATAATAATAGGAGAGACTTGTCCATGGCTTTTGATGGAAGCTGGCAGAAGAGAGGCCACACATCTCTGAATGGTGTAGTAACAGCTACAAGTGTGGACACTGGTAAGGTAGTTGATGTGGCAATACTTTCCAAGCATTGCAGATGCAAGGAGAAAATGAAAACTAAACATGAAGAGGAGTGCATGGCAAATTACTATGGGTCAAGCGGTGGTATGGAAGTTGCTGGTGTAAGAAGTATTTATCAACGCTCAGTAAAATGGTACAACGTTAAATACATAAATTATCTTGCAGATGGTGACTCAAAGGCTTTCAAAGAAATTGAGGAACTGAGACCCTATGGTAACGATGTGAAAATTTCCAAACTGGAGTGTGTTGGCCATGTTCAGAAAAGGATGGGATCAAGACTTCGACGGCTCAAGGCTAGCATGAAAGGCAAGAAATTGAGCGATGGAAAAACTTTAGATGGGAAAAATAGACTGACAGATGCTACAATAGATCATATTCAGAAGTGCTATGGTCTAACAATAAGACAAAATACAGCAGATGCAGAATTAATGAGAAGAGCAGTCTGGGCTCTGTTTTTTCATACAGCTTCAAACAATGAGAATCCCCAACATGGGCTATGTTCAAAAGGAGACGATAGTTGGTGCAAGTACAACAGAGGCAAGGTAACTAAGAAACAATACAATCACCCTCATCACCTGCCACCTGTCATAATGGATGAAATAAAACCAATATTCCGAGACCTCGCAGATATTAGTCTACTAAAGAAATGTCTTCATGGCCGGACCCAAAATCCAAATGAGTGTGTGAACCATGTGATACGGAATAGACTACCTAAGACTGTGTTTGCGGGTATAAACACACTTCACTTTGGCGTTTATGATGCTGTTTCATCATTCAATCAGGGCAATATAACAAAGTGCAAATTTCTGCAGAAGTTGGGGCTCTGTGTAGGACTACGAACTGCCGCGGCTATGCTTTGTTTGGACAAGGAACGGCTCAGGTCTTCAGATAATGCCATAAAAGTATATTCAAAGATGGCTAGACAGCATAGCAGAGCCATCAAGAGGAAGCTGTTGGACGATTCTGATGATACAAGCTATGGAGCAGGCTTGTGCTGAAGTAAAAACTTTGAAGCTAATTTCCCGTAACTTTAGTTTTTTGTGTATAAGGTACATTTTCTCAGGGCCTATTTATAGTAGAAAGATGAAATTTTCTGTAGTTGTTCCTTAAGACCTTCTAATATATCTGAATTAAAAGATATGTGGAATTATTTTGTCAAACTGCCTATTGGCTTCTGTCTCGGGTTCTTCGGCCGACGTTCATCTAATGATTTTTCTGACGTTTCGCCAGCACGAGTGGCTGGCATTGTCAAAGCTTCACCCTCCATTGCCGGTGGTGAACTGGAGGCGAGCTCGCGGCCGCAGACTATATGTACCTGGCGCGCCAACGTCCGAGGGCTTCTCCGCGGTCATTTCCGGTGCGGTTCTCCTCTTGCTACCTGCGACGGTCGTTCGCTGCAGTACGGGAAGCCAGGATCCGTTTACCTTAAGGCTTTCCTCTTTCTTGTTGAAACTGTTCGCGTGTTTTTGGATTTCTACAGCTTCTCTGAACAAGCGCGTGTGATAGTGCTTCTCTACAGCCAGAACTTCCGTGTCGGCGAATTTTATTACGTGGTCGGTCTCATTCAGTGCGTGCTCTGCCACGGCCGATTTCTCCACCTGCCCCAACCTGCAATGTCGCTTATGCTCTTTGATCCTGGTGTTAATGGATCGTCCAGTCATTCCGACATAAACTTTTCCGCATGTGCAAGGTATACGGTATATTCCCGACATTGCAAGTGGGTCTCTTTTCTCCTTCGCCGATCTAAGACACTCTTTGATCTTCCTTGTCGGTTTGAAAATCGTTCCCAGAGTGACGGACAGAATCGGCCGTATATTGCGCAAACACGGCGTAAAGACGATTTTCAAACCGACAAGGAAGATCAAAGAGTGTCTTAGATCGGCGAAGGAGAAAAGAGACCCACTTGCAATGTCGGGAATATACCGTATACCTTGCACATGCGGAAAAGTTTATGTCGGAATGACTGGACGATCCATTAACACCAGGATCAAAGAGCATAAGCGACATTGCAGGTTGGGGCAGGTGGAGAAATCGGCCGTGGCAGAGCACGCACTGAATGAGACCGACCACGTAATAAAATTCGCCGACACGGAAGTTCTGGCTGTAGAGAAGCACTATCACACGCGCTTGTTCAGAGAAGCTGTAGAAATCCAAAAACACGCGAACAGTTTCAACAAGAAAGAGGAAAGCCTTAAGGTAAACGGATCCTGGCTTCCCGTACTGCAGCGAACGACCGTCGCAGGTAGCAAGAGGAGAACCGCACCGGAAATGACCGCGGAGAAGCCCTCGGACGTTGGCGCGCCAGGTACATATAGTCTGCGGCCGCGAGCTCGCCTCCAGTTCACCACCGGCAATGGAGGGTGAAGCTTTGACAATGCCAGCCACTCGTGCTGGCGAAACGGCAGAAAAATCATTAGATGAACGTCGGCCGAAGAACCCGAGACAGAAGCCAATAGGCAGTTTCTCAACAAGTGGCCACGGAAGCCTTAACAATTTTGAATTATTTTGTATTAATGGATGTAAATTTTAAGATACTTGTTAAAATGTATAACTTTCTTTAACATTTACAAAAAATAAAATATCTGAAAAATTGTACATTATTTTTTTCAAAATTAATAATTCAGCATAAAAGCAGAACATATCTCTGCGTTCTGTGAAAAAATCAAGAGTATCGTCCAAATAACAAATGAGAAAATGTACCTAACTTTTAGCTCAATTTAACATTGTAAGCATAGGGCGTTCCGTATACCCTTAAAGGCTACCACCTAGCAAGTGTGGTGTTTGGCGGTGACACCACAGTTACCTTGAAAGGCAGAGTGCCCACCAGAGGGCATTAGTGTTGTTTGTACTTAATGTTCTTGCTAAGCCTTTTAGGATACATACCGCCTAAAAACATGCGGGATAATACATGTACTGATAAGGTGTCCAACGTCGTCCGCCAATACATAGCGTAGTGGCATAGCGTAGTGGCAGAGCGCCACCTGTGTCTATCCTTCACTGGGGAACTCTCACAGCCAGAAGGCTCAATATGGTGCAAATCTGTGAAGCAAACAGACAGCCATATCACAGAGACGCACTCGTCCCCCCTACAGCCAACTGAGCGAGTCTGAAAGGGGTCAAACTGTGGCCAAGTGGCAGGATGGTCCTTTCGGAGAAATGCTACACGAGTTGGACTTGTTGCGTCAGTTGTGCAACGATATTGGTATCAGTGGTCATGTGAACATTCACACATCCGTAGACGAGGTTCTGTATGTCCACGCAGCATAGACGCTCGCCAGGATCGTCAAGCTGAACGGGCAGCAGTGACAGATCGTACAGCGGCCACAGCTCAGATAAGAGGGCTTGTGAGCAAATAAGAGCAGTGCAACTAAATGCATACACACCTCTAGCCCATCTTCCACTCACGCCGCAGCATCGACGTGCACGGCTCGACTGGTGCTGCCATCAGCGGATCTCTTGGAAGATGGAATGGCGCACAGTGGTCTTCAGCGATGAAAGCAGGTTCTACCTGGACGCAAGCGATGGTCATTTGCGCCTATTGCGTAGGCCTGCCGAGCGCTGTCCCTAGAGTGCATTCGTCCAAGACACACTAGCCCCAGCCAGGCCTTAGGGCGTCGGCGCACGGACCGTGCATCCGAACGTTGAGCGTGCCGAGTTTGTGACGTCATAGCGTGGAATAGCACGCTCGGGAGACTTTCAGAACGTGCAGAGCAATATTTGGCATGTCAGCTATTCTGAGCGTGCATCTGAGCGTTGACCAATGAGGTGGCGCAACGCCACCTACGTCACAAGCACGCCGTCTCCCTTCAGTACAGAGTTGTGAGGCGCCATATTGGCATTCATTTCAAGCCTATATGCCGTTTCTGAGCACCAGCAAATTGAGAATCACTGGAAAACCCGTTGTTAACTGTGTGATTCGTTCCAATAAAATAATGAGAAACATCATATTCGTGGCAAAAGAATTATTGTAACTTCCGTATTATGAGGGTAGACTATTTGATGGCAACGACACACTGAAGATCCACCCAAAACGCATTGTTCTTGGTACAATTTGTTATAATTAAATTTCAGTTAGTAACAAATGGCTCTGAGCACTATGGGACTCAACTGCTGAGGTCATTAATCCCCTAGAACTTAGAACTAGTTAAACCTAACTAACCTAAGGACATCACAAACATCCATGCCCGACGCAGGATTCGAACCTGCGACCGTAGCGGTCTTGCGGTTCCAGACTGCAGCGCCTTTAACCGCACGGCCACTTCGGCCGGCAGTTAGTAACATATCTACGATTAAGGTTTTCAGCAAAGCGTAAGATTATATGATTAGATTCCAAAGGTGTGATGTCGGTTTAGCGTAATGAGTAGCGTCTCTGTCCTGTTTGGGGGGGGGGGGGCGACGGTTCGTATTTAGACATTTCCAATTTTTTTCCTGACATTAGCGTTTTTATTAGGTTCTGATACTTTATTATTAGTTTAATATAAGTATATACTATAATATCTGATGTTATCTAAATATAAGTTCACCTTTTTTGAGGGGTGACTTTGTTCGATTGGCTTAATCTACAGGACAACTTGCGCTACTTGTATAAAGATATTTTGCTCCTTTTTCGTTTACGCTTCGTAATTCACATGTTGCAAAGATTCTGCTACTGGGTGGGAACAGTGATCAAGTAAGACGGTCAGTCTTTACTAAAATGTGGGAATGATGAAATAATGTTTATCTTATGGGCAGAAGTATTCCAAATTTGTAACGCACTGTTTGTAATGGAACATTTATAAACCTGTGTCCGTACTGATTGGACATGGTACTTTCCTTTTCATGGACGATGGGGAAATGTGCGTTTTAATGGAGCTAACGTGGGAATTTTACGCCCGCCCGTTGAGTAAACAGTGTGATTTACGAACTAGAACCATCCCTCAACAGTCGCTGGAGTGCGTTGCGATCGCATATACGACGTTGGGGCGCACGTACCGTATGCACAAGTCGCATCGTTCCTGAGCGTTCAGCAGCACGTTGAACTTGGCACGCTCAACGTTAACGTTCGACAGCACGTCCGTGTGCCGAGTGCTCTGGTTCACCTTTTTAGACCCGTCCGTTTGCCGTTCTTACAACACGAATATGATGTGTTGTTCCAAGAGGTAATGCTTGCCCACACACTGGCCGTGACATTCCCCGTTCTCTGCAAGACGCGCTGCAACTTCCCTAGCCAGCACAATCTCCGTTCTTGTCTCCAATGGAGCACATTTTGGGATATGATGTGACGAGAAGTGACTCGTGCGTTTGGTCAACCAGTTACTTTCATAGAACGACGTGGACAGCTCCAGAAGGAGGCGCATAACGTATCCAGGACAGTGTTAGCCATCAGTGCGATCGACTAGATGCCAGAGTGAGCATAAGCGTTGCTACCCGTGGAGGCTACACCACATACTAATATGGCTTTTTCAGCATGGATTGATACCTGGTACCTCAGAAAATTTGGAAATTTGTGGTAAGTTCCTATGGGACATAACTGCTGAGGTCATCGCCCCCTAGGCTTACACATTACTTAATCTGACTTAAACTACCTTACGCTAAGGACAACACACACACACACACACACGCCACAGGGAGGACTCAAACCACTGGTGGGGGAGCCGCACGAACCGTGGCAAGGCACCTTAAACGGCGCTGCCGGCCCGTGCCGTGGTACCTCAGATTCGTTTATGCTATTCATTTGAAAATTTACTCTGTATGCACTGTTACTATAATAAAGTCTTGAGTGAGTCGTAAAATGCTAACAGGTTGTACTATTTTTTTCTGGCTGTGTATAGGAAGCATCAACAATGCCAGATGTTGATTGGATCACTCCAAAGGACTCGAAGGTGCCGCATACTGCTATGAGACAGCGTTCTCAGCGACTGACAAAGTTTGAAAGATGCCTTATTGTGGGTCTCCATTTGGTCAGGTGATAGAATTGTGCAATATCCAGTTTTTTGGGGCATTCTGATGTGACAGTGCCCCAATGTTGCAATGTATTGGAATATGAGATCAGGCAGACTCGTTTTTAAGGTTCCAGGCGACCACACCTGACCACCAAATAGGGAGGATCGTCACATTGAGCACCAGGAAATTGGTAACCCCGTCTGTGCCTGCCATCCAAGTTCAAGTAAAGGATTTCCTTTAATATTCCGTGTCAACCAGGACCTTTGGTCGGAGACTAGCAAAAGCCACAGTAGGGAACTACTGTGTACGATGACGTTAGGACCACTACACAGACGGCTGATTTTGGGGTGGTGCCGTCACTGGGAAGCACTGGACTGCTGATGAAAGGCGTCACTTTGCTTTCAGCAACGAACTGCCGTTCTTCATTACACCAGCTGACAATCGTCGGCGAGCATGGCGGCGACCTGGAGAGAGGCCTCATTCTTTCATTGTTCTGGAAGCACAAAGGGGTGTTACTACTGGCGTCATGGTACGGGGAGCTATCGGTCATGACTTCGAGTCGTGGTGGGTAGAGAATGAGAAGGATCTTTGTCAGCAAAATGGTACCTCGCAGACATCCTGTCTCCTCATGTGTACACAGCATCATAGTGCCATTTTTCTACTAGGCAGTTGTCAACACGTGACACAAGTGTCTACGAGCTGTCTGCTTGAAGTTGAGGTACTCCTGTGACGAATAAGATCACCAGATCTGTCCGCGATAGAAAGGGGACCAGTCCGGATGTCAATTTTGTCCCAGGCCAGGTCAACGCGGACCGGTTACAACATTTTTGGGCCAGTTTGCCTGAAGAGAGAGTACAACGGCTTTATGAAAACGTTCCCAACCAAAACAGTGCTTAAATGCACGCCAGAGGGTGTGAAACGTCATGCTGGTAGGAGTCATCATACTGCCAAGTTCTTTCCACATTTGACTCAACGTTGTAAACACTGTAATAACATCCGATACCCTCTCAACCCTTGAAGTTTCGTTTACTCCCCCACCCCCGCACCCCAGTCGGGATTTTTAACTTTTTTAGCAGGCAATGCATACAGTGGAAACGTATTACATGCAAGAAATTAACTCTATCATTTTACTACGTAAATTACAATTTGTATATACTTTATAAAAAAACTGTAAGATAAAATTTATATATTTTTGTTTACATCAGCTACTGTACATTCGTTTTAGTATGATTTATAACGAATAACATATTTTATTTTCTGCTCATAAATTCTTAACAGTCATCAGTCGGCAGAAATCGACAAAAATAGAAAAACTTCATTCAAATAGCGCATTTGGTTCAGCACTCGGTCGCTAACGTTGGAAATCTTACATACCCGTAGCTAAATAGCAACAAGAACTCAGTTGTTAAATATCAGTGAGTTGTGTAGGTGACGGCTGTGGCAACCAAACGGACTCTCACCACATAAACTACACGATAAATCTGTCGCACATACCCAAGTATTAATCTCCGACAAATGTTTCAGATCACCATATACTCTGTTCCATTACCTATTTTTCATCAGAATTTTTAGTCAAAGTGGAAGTGCTTTTTCGCTTTGTTCCTTACCTTGGAACAGTACTAGTTAAAGTACTGAGGTAGCCCATATGTAATGCAGAAATTGTGGTAGTTAATACTTATTTAATAGAAATAAAAAAATTTAAATTAGACAAATCACCTAAGGATTCGTTACTCCCATGTGCCATTTCCACATTTTCAAATGCTCGGTGTGAAGCCTAGAGCCCATGTCTACTGACTACACTGCTCTTCTTCCTATGGCAATCTTCTGATGGACGGATCTTGGATCCTCTTCTCGTTGCATCATGCTCTATGGTAGTATCAAGGATTTTTACAGATACTAAACCATAATGCTCTACTGCTGGCAATAGTATCATAATGAAGGTGAAATGGAACTATGAAACCTCGCCTTCGAAAAATTTATGAATTACTGTACTGATAAATCTCTTACGTTATTTGATTTTCAAACAGATGAGCAAAACTGAACGTGCTCAGACATTTCTCTCTTTACTTATTCTGATCTAAACTGACACACACTATTTTTAGCGCAACGCTATCTGGCTTTCAATAATCCCTACAAAATAATGACCCTGACTAACAGTAACCTATTCGTTTCAAGAATCACTTACCTCAAAAACATCTTCGTTACTATAACTACTGCAATACAGCGAGCGCCAATACTGCCAGCTAAATAAAGGATTCTAACTACTGACGGCACTAACTACTGATAGGCATAGTTAGCAAATGAAAGATTTTGATAGAGAACAAACAATGTATTTTACCTTAATAATGTTCAAAAGTCATCATATATATATATCAGTTCCTGATATCCAATATTACAAATTTACTCTTTCTGCTGGACACACGTCCAGATCGTCCGCTCTCAAAATTCTGCTATCTCTCTCCCCACATCCACCTCTGCTGGCGGCTAACCTACAACTGCGCAACGCTACGCGCTGTTCACATCCAACTGCCGAACACTACTATATCAATATTCCAACAATGCAAACCAGCCACAGACTGCACACAGCACAGTCACTGATTTTCATACAGAGCGCTACGTGGCGTTGCCAACATAAAAACCTAAACAGCCTACTTACACAACAAGCGTCAATTAATGGTGAAGTGTACTAATGCTAGGATACGCTAAGGATTAGATTTTCAGAGGGACTACAGAAAGTGGGTAGGAATACCTTCTGTGTATAAGAAAAGATAATGCAGTGGTTGTCTCAATCAGATATTTCATTAAAGTGCTGAAAACGTAGAATTATGCCTCTTGCACGAAGGATAAACGTCTACCAGTATGTGTAGGAGTCGTCAGCACCAGGATTGTTCCAATATGCTATTGGTTGTAAAGTGAATGTGTGTAAAGTGAATGAGCGCAACGGAAAATACTGAACGCGAAAATGAAGATTTGGCCCTGTCTGACTACCCCCTCGAGCAGATCTGATGATCTCTAAATGGTGATATTATCTCCTCCTTCTTGCTCTTTGACATATAAATTACAAAATAAATATAAATGAATGATTAAGGGTACTAGTAACTACAAGTGATAAAAGCTATTTCTGGTTATATATTTATTGTAGATTAAAAACACCTAATATGTTACAAATGTTTATATATCAATGTCCAATAGACGTAAAGAGATGCAAACTGATTTCCCGTCTTATATGATTGATCAGTTGCCCAAATCCTCCCCTTTTTATGGCTATGCGATCTAATATAAATGACACGGGATGA
This sequence comes from Schistocerca nitens, assembly GCF_023898315.1. Lineage (NCBI taxonomy): Eukaryota > Metazoa > Arthropoda > Insecta > Orthoptera > Acrididae > Schistocerca > Schistocerca nitens. The sequence continues at coordinate 897,122,013 of NC_064614.1, forward strand.
CTGACATCATCTACGTACCAAACACTAGAACACACTACTTTCGAAGATGATCTACAGAGGTGTGCAACCTCAGTGGAAATAAAATTTATGTGATCACCGCTGTTTATCTTTATAGCCCTAATATGCCAGAGCAGTTAGCAATATCACCATATGTAATGCGTACGATGCGTCGGAGTGACGGTTCTCGTACACGTCTGCGACGACGGAAGAACTCCAGCCACAAAATATTTAAAAAAAGCCTCATTCAAACACTAGGACAGCAGAAGACGGTCCTCTGACTAGTATAATGTAATACTGGCTTCTCCTCTCTGTGTTCTATAGACGAGAAACGCAAACACCCAGCCACAAGGACGGAATTCAGATAATGTCTCTACGTGAGTATTGACAGAAGTGCTCTCAACCACTGAATGCTGCATACTCAACGACGACTCCCTACCCGGAGGCGAAGTCCAGACTCGTATAAGTTTGCAACATTACAGTGCCTAACCGTTCTAACTATAAAATCTCCTGAGAGCAAATACAGCAAATCCGTCTGTACCAACAAAAGCTGATACTGAGCAACCATCAAACATAGGCGCTCAAAAAGGAAGACCTCTTTCTCTTCACCGCTGGCTTCCCTTCAAAGCTCGGCTCCCCTCCATCGTAACTACAGAAAGCGAATCATATTTTCGAAACCACGGAATATTCTCCCTCTCTACAAATTCTCAAAAAAAATGGCTCTGAGCACTATGCGACTTAACTTCTGAGGTCATCAGTCGCCTAGAACTTAGAACTAATTAAACCTAACTAACCTAAGGACATCATACACATCCATGCCCGAGGCAGGATTCGAACCTGTGACCGGAGCGGTCGCTCGGCTCCGGACTGTAGCGCCTAGAACCGCACGGCCACTCCGGCCGGCACAAATTCTTCCGGACGCCGACCAACCATATTTTAATCTTTTGTCATCCAGCACGGAAAGTTTGCGAGGAAATACCTATACCCATTAATTAGGAATTAATACAATGGTCCGCTTCTCAGAGTAAATATCCTCGGAAATAACCCATCGTGCATGATTTCTGAGGTACGTTTCCTCGTTCCTCTCTGCTGGGTCCAAGATTTTCATAGTTTCCGGTTATCCTTCCGGCCGAGATGCAGTACTGGCCAGCTGCCACTCTATTGTGCTTCAGCGCTCAGATGCCCCGACTGTCCGTCTTGGGCTACCTTTTTTTTAGCAGGACCAACACACCTGTGTGGGCTTTTCCACTCAGGGACTAAGTTACGCCTACCGTTTCATTTCCACTGGCGTTCCAACCACTACTAGTATAGGCAATCATTCATTACGCCATCACCTTTCGTGCAATAAGTGTTAAGAAGTATTTACAATGTACGTGACAATGTCAGTCTTCTTTAAATATTCATATATACGATGTACAACCTATCAAATGATACCTAATTTCGGTTGTAAATCACGGCAAAGTATGTAGATGAGTGCTTGTAAGGTGCGAAATTATAGCGACATTACATTGTGACCACTGAGACTGTATGTTACTGTGATATTGCCGCTCGCTTTGATCGACATCCCAAGTCAGTCATGTGAATATGGAATCAGCAGGTTCAGGAGGATCAAACTAAACACCATGATAGCTCTCAACCACCTAAAGTGACAATATTCGGCCGGCCGCGGTGGTCTAGTGGTTCTAGGCGCGCAGTCCGGAACCGCGGGACTGCTACGGTCGCAGGTTCGAATCCTGCCTCGGGCATGGATGTGTGTGATGTCCTTAGGTTAGTTAGGTTTAAGTTGTTCTAAGTTCTAGGGGGACTGATGACCTCAGATGTTAAGTCCCATAGTGCTCAGAGCCATTTGACAATATTCACTTAGCGCTGCACGATAGTCATGAACCTTGTGTCTGGAAATGAGCTTGTTTGCTGCAACAAAAATTCATCACGGTCTTTGTGAGCTCCAGACTGTTAACACGGCTATTGTTGCGACATTCCGTGAGATGTCAGCAGAGAGCGGCGTTCCGACAGTGTTGCAACAGTTGGCTACGCTGGGTACCAGTGAGACACCATGTCATCTTTTCAGACGAGTCCCAGTTGTGTATAGAATGGACACTTCAATATAACTTACACATGTTGTGAGGTCGTCGATATGGCGTGTAGTTTTAACTATGTTTGTAGTATGGATATTGCAGTTTTACCTTTTATTCATTCGACAACGCATCTGGGAGCATTCTGTTTGGAGCATTCTATTTCATAAATGACAAACTATGTGGTTTTTAATGTATCTACACTTCGTTCTCAAAATGTCGACGACACATGTATTGAACATATACGCAATTTGTAATGCCAATATGAAGATGACAGCACGATTCTGGTCTTAAAATGAAGCAGTCTTGGCTTTTACCAAAAATATATGTATGGATGCATTTTAATGTGGAGAGTCCAAGGAGAATGAACGTTGTCACATTATATGCAGCTTAATACCGGTCGGCACTTACCGTGGTGACATATGTGCCACAACACAATCAGTTTTCATTGGTATAGTTGGTAATTTGGACGGCAGACACTAGATCTATGTCGTGTTCAGGCCTTATCGTCAGTGTCTCCGTGACTTTACTTTTCAAGAATTTAACCACTCGTCAGCCATTACAATTGATGAACTGAGGGAATAAGTTGACGCAGAATGAAATGATGTACCCGTATCTGTCACGCACCCTGATCTCGGCTCTGTACCCAGCCAGACAAGAGACATTGTTGCTGCCAGAGGTGAAAACTCCGTGTATTAAATTTCCAAGCCGGTACATCCTGAAATCACCTAAAAATTTAATAGTGTATGACATTTCTGTCACATATCGCTTCGTGATATTCGTCACTTTTACCACCATTTTGTGGTTAATTTTATTTATAGTGAACTGGGCTTATTCGCTAATACTTTTCCGCGCTTAGGCGACCCACTAATAATAAATATAATCTGGTGCACACTTAAGCTTGCTTTTCTCACTGTGAAGGCACAACCGAGGCGTTCATTGTCCAAACTTAATGGTCAGTTCTACCAACAGTTCAGAGAAAAGAACGAGCATGGCCCACGCCCATCTTGTATGGTCAAAGATTGTTTTTAACGAGCATTGCTCTTACTCTCCTCGATTCTGATCCAGAAAGCCAACTTCCAAGAGTTCTAATGGCTGTGCAGCGTTGATAAATTGAGCAATTACGATAAATGGATTCTGATACTTAATGCTACTTCAATCTTTCTTCCTCCCTCTCTAGTTCCCTCCCTCCCTCCCTTTCTCTCTGTCTGTCTCTACCGCCATACCAAAAATATTTTCGTGTCAGGATATTCTCTGACCGAATAGCGTCGAATTAACACTTTCAGACATGCTGATGCCATTGGTGTAGCATAGGTTCCGGCTTTCTGCAACTATGTAATAGCCATCCACAAAGAAAATATAAAGATACGACTACATCTGTTTTCGAAGATATAGAACTGTTGCAATCAGTTAGCAAAACGTCCATGATGTGTGACTGTTGTCTTGTAGTAAAATACATTGCATTCTCAATAACAAGATATAGCTGTCAATCTGACATGGATGATTCATTGCCCTGAATAGTTCAGACACGGTGACAATTTGTCTCATCAAATTCCATCACTCCTGTTAGAAAACAGTATTGATGTTAAACAGTAATTTTTCACAGCATCTGATTTCTAGAAATGGGAGAGCGTTTCATGAATTCAGTTTAGTTCAACACAATTTAGTTGTTCATGCCTAGCAGATTAAATTTGTAATCTGAGTGTCTTGAGATGGTGGCGTTCCGTAAAACGATTCCCAGTGAAGAAACAGAGTTCAGAATTCATGGCAAACACATCTCCTCGTCATTCATAATGCAGGACTTTGAGAGAGAACAAACAGTCTGGTTCTCAGATGCTGTATCTATGGAAGGGAGGCTCAATGGCTCTGAGCAGTATGGGACATAACATCTGAGGTCATCAGTCCCATAGAACAACTTCAACTCCCATAGAACTACTTAAACTCCCATAGAACTACTTAAACCTAACTAACCGTAGCGGTCGCGCGGTTCCAGACTGTAGCGCCTAGAACCGCTCGGCCACCGAGGCCGGCCCATGTTGTTCAACAAATTTGCTTTTCCAATACTGAAAACCAATAACAATTCGACAGAGAAAGGATGGCATCTTCCGCCAATCAACTAATAATTGGCTTCGTATATCTTCTTCTGTGGTTGGTTGGTTGATTCGGGGGAAGGGACAAAACAGCGAGGCCATCGGTCCCAACGGATTAGGGAAGGATGAGGATGGAAGTCGACCGTGCCCTTTCAAAGGAACCCTGCCGGCATTTGCCTGAAGCGACTTAGGGAAATCACGGAAAACCTAAATCAGGATGGCCGGACGCGGGTTTGAATTGTCGTCCTCCCGAATGCGAGTCCAGTGTGCTAACCACTGCGCCAAATCGCTCGGTTTTCTTCTATGTCTTCTTCGTTGGCAGCAGAGGTGCTGTGATTCGCGTTAAACTAAATCATGTTTTTGACCGAGGGAAGCATATGTAAAACTAAGCTCGAAGACTGCAGTATTAAAACAAAGACAAGTGATATCAAAAGCGCAGCTCCTATGTTATCACTACTTTTGTAGTTTCCCTATCTTTACATCTTCGTAGTCTAAAAAATTTGCAAAGTTCTCTTTATATTTCTTTTCCAGTCTGAGCAAAAGAACTTGTGCTGTTGAATATTTTGCATAATCATGCTTAGTTTTTTCATATTTTGTTAATAGGTAGGACTATCTAAACTCTACCCGAACAGTGCATGAAGGCCCAACGGTATCGACCGGCCGCCGTGTCATCTGCCCACGCGTGTCACTGGATGCGGATACGGAGGGGCACGTGGTCAGTTCACCGCTCTCACGGCCGTATGTCAGTTTACGAGACAAGAGACGCTATTTCTCAATCGAGTAGCTCCTCAGTTTGCCACACAGGGGCTGACTGCACCCCGATTGCCAGCAGCACTCGGCAGAACGGATGGTCACGTATACAGGTGCTGGACCAGCTCGACAGCGCTTAACTTCGGTGTAACGGGAACAGGTGTCACCACTGCGTCAAGGCCGTTGGCTTCAAAAGTAGATCAGCGTGTCCTTTTAAAAAATCTGTCGCTTTTCTTTTGGTGCCTGGACAGGCCTCTCATCAGGAGTCAGTACACCAGTAGGTATTGCATATGCTGATATTGTCCTTTTTTTATCTCAATTTTGTGTTTCATGAAGTCTCATATCTGCTTCGAATTTGTACATCTATGTTCGTCGCTGTCTACTAGGTCACATGTGGTACACGTGGTTGAAGCAGCTAGGAGATTTTCTTGGTATTGGCAAGTAACCAATCTACATCCTCAGGACGCATTCCCTCAATAATTTTGTTCACTACCTCCATTTCAGGTACATTAATACCCACCGCGGTAACTGCCAATCTAATTTCCTCAGCGCACCTGGGCGGACTCTCCTTATGCCCCTGGACACCGTAAACACAATAACAAGTTCATAACGAAATCTGATGTATAAACTACTTACTAATAACCTTTGCCGCAACGCCTTCAGCGACATTCTTTCCACAATAACGTTTGCAATTATTCTGTTAAATTTGCACTCAACCAATAGGTGTATAAACTGAAAAATGAGAGCATCAGCAAGTTTTAACACCATTGCTTGATTCTGCAACAAGTGAACAATTTAATCGTTCGTGTCCATACCAAGATTAGAAAGGTACACTCAGAAGAGCATTAGGCAATTTACTTTAAAAAATCCCAATCATGCAAACTATTCCCATCCACAGTACCGACTACCTTACAACCATGACTTGCCTTGTGATCAGAACCCTCTTCCTTGGCCGCATTCGCTTGCCAGTTCAAGAGATTCCCTTCATGCTGAAGCTTAATTAATTTATCCCATTACATTTAAATCCATGGTTTCTGTTTAGCGTCCGAATTAATGATACTAAGGTGTCCAACACGATCAGCAATATGATTTATTTGCACTTGAATGCGAATACTTGGCGCACATGTGGTACACTACCCTGCAGTAGCTAGAGTTTGGCCTGCAAGCCGGCCAGGAATTCGCCGCAAATAGAGCAAGCGCCACACACCTCACCCACGGCGTCCACATTGACAAGTGTACGATCCAGCATGCGGCACAGACCCTCCGCCAACTCAGTCGCACTGCCTTGCTGATTTTGCCCACAGATTGTCATATTTAATATGTTCCTTTGTCCACTAAGGAATTCCGACCACCGGTCTCGGAGCTATTATCCACCTTCGGTAACATATAAACCTGTAACAGAAGTGTCTAGCACAGTAAACTGTTCCAAACCATACTAATCTTAAAATTTTGTCCTTCCACTAGACGGGATCAGAATACTGTCACTAGATCACAACCAAGCTCTGCTACCATTGCAATGTGGTATGCAGCTGGTGTTGAAAGGAAGAATACTGGACCACAAATTTATTAACATATTTATTAAAAATTCAAGTTACTGAAACACAGAAAATGATGGAAGACAATCTGAGCAGCTACCCCCCAGAATTAATTAAATTAGTTTCCTACTACACTACTGTAGATACATATTACATGACTTTCAGGAATGACTGAATAAAAGTAAAGAAATTAAGAATGACATTACATTACAAAAAATTTGATAGGTGCTTAATGCAGGTTTATTAAGACCTGCATATACCACATACAAGTTTCAAAAATTTTTGAAAATAGGTAAAAGGTCATTAACATCCACCACCACGTGACTACAGATAATTAGAAGGAAGACTTCTGGTTCCAGCAAGTGAAATAACCTGAAAAATTCAAAGTATGATATAAGTGGGAGCTACAGAGCCAAGCACTTTCTCTTTCTTCACTTAAGTATGTATGGCGATCGCCTCTAGAGAGAGAGACACTCTCAGTAAAGCCATTGATCGTACCCAGGCCTCTTCAGCTGGACGCACAATATAAACAACAGACAAATCAAGTCACCCTGTAACATACGATACACTAGTTAACAATTTCCACGTACAACACAAAAAGACACTGTAAACAAACTTGAAAAAAGGGAACGTTCCGCATGAAGCACCTGATTCCAAAATAAGCAAAACATTTTGATTATAGATCCAGCCAAACTTAGTCAAACAGCTCGAGCACTACTAGTTTAATAACACACATTCACAGAAATGTAAATTGAATGAGATTATTTAAAGTACAGGATGTTTCAAGAAGGACTTTATAACTTTAGAAATTCATATAAATTTATTGAAAGAAGGAATAAAACAGGGTTTGGTGTTATTTTGTAGAGAAACACATCAAGTTTTTTTAACCTCAAACTAAACCGATCGAAAGTCAATTTCTTCTCAAACTCGCTGTAGCATTGCAGATGTAACTTCCTCAGTGGCGGATTAAATTCTTGCTCTAGTTCAGGTAGAGAAGCCGGCACAGGAGGTACAAACACGATACCCTTGATGAATCCCCATAAAAAAATCGAGTGGTGTCAAGTCTTGGGAATGAGGGTGCCATGAAATTGGCGCATAATGGCCAATCCATTGACCGCGAAGGTGGCCACTGAGAAAATCCCAGATGTCATCCAGGTAGTGGGGTGGTGCACCATCTTGCGTGAAGTAAATATTTCGTTCTTGGTCATCTTGGTCGATCCGTGGTATCAAAAATTGTCGATTCCGTAGGGCTGTTGACAAAACACTCTCTCCCTAGCTCAACCATGTAGTCAGATGTGCCTGGATGACGTGATGATTGCACATGTCTTACCAAGCATCCAGTTTCTGCAAAACATTTATCCAACTCATAAATTGTAGACCTACTAGGAGGATCTTTAGCGTAGTTGGTACGGAAATTACAATGGACTGTTGTCGCCGACTTCGATTCTTCACACCAAAACAAACAGCTAGCACGCTCGGGTCCTGTGGAGGCAGCCATCTTTAACGCAACTGCCGCTAGCGCTCCTTATGGTGATGTTCGGTCCTAGCAAACTACCCGAGACAAAACTTGATGTATTTCCCTACAAATTGACATTACAATCACCTCTGTAGGTACTATGAATTAATTTATATGAATTTTCAAAGTTGTAAAACCCTTTTGAAACACCCTGTATTCGAGAATGAAAATGTTTACATGTCACGATGGATAACCAGGACGCCGAATCAGAATAGCCACTGCCCGCATCTCGTGGTCGTGCGGTAGCGTTCTCGCTTCCCACGCCCGGGTTCCCGGGTTCGATTCCCGGCGGGGTCAGGGATTTTCTCTGCCTCGTGATGGCTGGGTGTTGTGTGCTGTCCTTAGGTTAGTTAGGTTTAAGTAGTTCTAAGTTCTAGGGGACTGATGACCATAGATGTTAAGTCCCATAGTGCTCAGAGCCATTTGAACCATTTGAGAATAGCCACTGCGCGACACGGCTTGATCATGACTCGGTAATCGGAAGCTCACCATAATTTCTTGCAGATCGAAGCTTAAGTTGGAAACAGGACGACTAAGAGCTGGCATCAAGTAGGTGTTATGACGAGTTTGCTGATAACCAGCAACCAACGGATGCTATTCACCAGATGCCCCTGCATCCGGTTCTTGAAACTAGCAGACAGGAATCCGACTTGGCACCACAGTGGACACAGGCTTCTTGCAAGTTCAGAATCCGAGAACAAGTCGGGTTCCGTGTATCGCTCAGAGACAGCTTTTTCAATGAGCAATCTTCACGGCCTCAGTCGACACTCAGTACCACCGACCGGCAAGGACCTAAAACCCAACTTTTATCAGTGGACCAAGGATACTGTCGGCCACGACGTCATGGCGTTTACTCCAGCGGCTGTCAGACACATCGCTCAACCACCCGTCACTTCAAGAGCGCCTCCAGGCTGCGACAGCGCTCAAAAACTGGTCCACAGACCTGCCCCCTGCAGGCGACAAATCTCTCAATTAGCTACAGCGGCCATACAAGCTAATATCGAGCGGGTACTATCGATATCAATACGTGCCCGCACCACACAGTTCGAAGGAACTATTTCGCTCAACAAGTGTGAGGTAAGACTGTTTGGAGCTGATCGATACTGTTTATATATGGTACGAATATACAGAGAGTGTGTCTTGCTGAACACACCTGTTAAATTGAGTCCGCCGTGTCGTAGTGGACACTTAAGGGTATTATATTTTACTCTGGAGATGTGACTACAACTGACGAAATGTCCAAGGGCCGCTATGTTGCAAGGCGTAGGTTGAATTCGAGCAATGTAGTTTACCTTCAGTAGTATGTAGATATTTTACAGCTGGACTTTCTTCAATTCATCTAATTGCCTTATATTATATGATTAGAAAGCAGCCTCTTACCTTGTGCAGGACACATTTGTAATTAGCAGCGATAGTGTGCTGTAATTTTGTTTTTCATTCCATTCCTAGACACTTCATATTCATGATTTCTGGAAGTTTATCGTGGCAGAGCCAACGTATTCCAAGTCCGATGGATGTAAGCCCAGACTTTTTACAATTCATCTTAGCCCCTCATGCCGATTCACATCGGTGTGTTATCCGCAATGCCGTCTTAACTTCCTTGGTACTCGTTACTAAAAAGCCGACAACATGGGTGTACACTCCACATAAAATGTTTTGTCCGTTTATTTGTAACTCCTCAACTGTTTCGTTCGAGGACTGGCTCTGTTACGATTACAAATAACGACATCGACATTGGACGCCATTGCTTTACAGAGCTGTTGATTTGGATAGCCCTGCCAAGCTAACTATTTGTCATAATTTCTGAAGTGCTGCCTCGTATGAAATTCTGTGGTATTATGATGAAGCGATGCGTACAGTCCATCTCCTGCGTTGTGTGTTACAGGAAACGATGACTGATCCTGTCGAACGCTTTATCAAGATCCCCATTGAATATGGCGCATCTTATCCTGAAAATTTTAACCGACACTAGTCTGGTAAGATCCTATGACAACATTTATGACTTCTTTCATTCATCATGTGAGGATGCGCGTTAACATTTTGTAATCACTGTTAAGTAAGGTGATCGATCGCAGCTTTTCAACTGACATACTACCTTTGTTTCCCGAGTCGACACGCTAGCGCTTCTCTGAATTCTTGTGGAATTGATACATTCTGATTCATTAAATAGTTGAAATAGGCACTGGTTTGTCCTTCATTTCATGCCAGAATGTTTCGTATATTTCTACCGCGATTTCGTCACCTACGGGAAATTCGGTTTTCGAGCTAAGGAAGAAAGATCATTTTCGGATCATTTTCGATTTCTTCCGTGACGTGTAATGCGCCCTCTAGGGTGAATCTACTTGTCGGATTGGTTGTCATTTCGACAAGTGCATTCTCATTACCTCTTTCGTTATACATGAGGTCAGTGAAGAATTTGTGAATCGCGTTTCTGACATCCTTCTGGTTCTTTAATACCGTTCTATTAGGTAACTGATCCACCAAAGAACCGCGCATTTCGCAACGGCGTCGTTTAACTGGCGCGAGGGCGTTACGGATGTATTTGTTTAAAATTTGACATACTACCAGAACAGAAGTATGTGATATTCAAATGTTTACGAAATAATTTATTAAGTTAGATATTCACATTACCTGTTTCTTCAGATGTGATTAATCTTTAACAGTTTCATCAAAAAGTATAGCTATTACATTTCAGCATACTCAACCACAAGACTTAAAAAACATAGCAGTCATAACGTAATCTCTGTCAAAAGTCCGTAGCCGGCCGAAGTGGCCTTGCGGTTGAAGGCGCTGCAGTCTGGAACCGCAAGACCGCTATGGTCGCAGGTTCGAATCCTGCCTCGGGCATGGATGTTTGTGATGTCCTTAGGTTAGTTAGGTTTAACTAGTTCTAAGTTCTAGGGGACTAATGACCTCAGCAGTTGGGTCCCATAGTGCTCAGAGCCATTTGAACCAATCAAAAGTCCGTAGCGGAACCCATCGGTGCCGACCGACTGCTGTGTCAACCTTTGCCAGTGGCAACATTAGATGCGTTACGGAGAGGCATGGAAACGGCACACGATCCTCTCTCTCGTTGTCAGTTTTTGTGGTCCGGAGCCGCTACCACTCAGTCCGGTACCTCCTCAACTGACGTCATTAAGTTGAGTCCATCCCGTTCCAAAAAATGGTTCAAATGGCTCTGAGCACTATGGGACTCAACGTCTGAGGTCATTAGTCCCCTAGAACCTAGAACTAATTAAACCTAACTAACCTAAGGACATCACACACATCCATGCCCGAGGCAGGATTCGAACCTGCGACCGTAGCGCATCCCGTTCCAGTTCACCCACAAAGGAAAATCTATGGCTTACTGGGTACCGAACCCACATGGCAGTCAACCGGTCTGACCACTCAGCTGCAACATAAAAAAAAACTTATCTCAGTTTATTTTAATATGTGTCGTCTGGTGTATTCCTTGACATATTTTATAACACTTCAGAATGCTTAACTAGAAATATTGTACGTTTTGGCGAAACCTTTACCATCCTAATCACATATGAAGGTGGCACTTAAGTGCTGAAACTGGTAAAGTGAACATTGCAAGTTTTAAGCGGCGTTCAATCAGTAATGCAACACCTTTTTTCTCAGACAGTTTCGGTTGATAAAATGCGGAATTTGTTGTGCGACATAGTGGAGTATTCCAGCTTCAGCCCCCATAGTTTCATGAAGTTGCGGTTCAAAATGGCGTCTGTGACAGATTTGCGTCTCGAGCAGAGAGCTGTCATTGAGAATGAGATTTTCACTCTGCAGCGGAGTGTGCGCTGATATGAAACTTCCTGGCAGATTAAAACTGTGTGCCGGACCGCTGCAGAGTGAAAATCTCATTCTGGAAACATCCCCCAGGCTGTGGCTAAGCAATGTCTCCGCAATATCCTTTCTTTCAGTAGTGCTAGTTCTGCAAGTTTCGCAGAAGTGCTTCTGTAAAGTTTGGAAGGTAGGAGACGAGGTACTGGCGGAAGTAAAGCTGTGAGGACGGGGCGTGAGTCGTGCTTGGGTAGCTCAGTTGGTAGAGCAATTGCCCGCGAAAGGCAAAGGTCCCGAGTTCGAGTCTCGGTCCGGCTCACAGTTTTAATCTGCCAGGAAGTTTCATATCAGCGCACACTCCGCTGCATAGTGAAAATCTCATTCTGGAAACATCCCCCAGGTTGTGGCTAAGCCATGTCTCCGCAATATCCTTTCTTTCAGTAGTGCTAGTTCTGCAAGTTTCGCAGAACAGCTTCTGTAAAGTTTGGAAGGTAGGAGACGAGGTACTGGAGGAAGTAAAGCTGTGAGGACGGGGCGTGAGGCGTGCTTGGGTAGCTCAGTTGGTAGAGGAATTGCCCGTGAAAGGCAAAGGTCCTGAGTTCGAGTTTCGGTCCGGCACACAGTTTTAATCTGCCAGGAAGTTTCATATCAGCTGTCATTGAGTTTCTTTTGGTGAAACTCCAGCACATCTCAGATATTCATAGAGGCTTGCGGAATATCTATGTAGATCTGACAGAGAGCAAAAGCACGGTGAGTCGTTGAGCGAGGCGTCAGACGTCATCGCAACAAGGTCGAGCAAACCTGTCGATCTCCCGCATGTCGGCGAGCCACACACAGCTGATTCCTGCAATGCTGGAACGTGCAGACATTCTTTTCCGAGGTGACTAACGCATCACAATCAAACACTTCGCTGCACGACTGGGTGTCTCTGTTGGTAGTGCTGACACATTCGTCCACTAGTTACGGTACTCAAAGATACCCACTGGGTTCCACGCCGCCTAACAGAAGACCATAAACAGCAATGAACTATGCACTCGACGGAAAGCAATACTTGGACGATGGGGAGGTTATCGAAGCAGCAAGAAGTTGGCTCCGACATCGAACAGTAGAGTGAGTCCTGCTGGCATACAGGCCCTCTCAGTAAGGTGGCGTGAGGGTGTGGCGCAGAACAAAGATTATATGCAAAAATGTCCGACCCCGGTAGCTGAGTGGTCAGCGTGACGGCATGTCAATCCTAAGGTCCCGGGTTCGATTCCCGGCTGGGTCGGAGATTTTCTCCGCTCAGGGACTGAGTGTTGTGTTGTCCTAATCATCATCATTTCATCCCCATCGACGCGCAGGTCGCCGAAGTGGCGTCAAATCGAAAGAGCTGCACCAGGCGAACGGTCTACCCGACGGGAGGCCTTAGCCACACGACATTTCATTTCATTTCATATACAAAAATGTCTTTGTGCAGCCAAAACAATGGGGACCAAGATGCAGTGTTGGAATCCTGGGTATAAGCAACTCGCCATTAGAAAAAACGTGTTGCCTTACTTACTGAACGTCCCCAGTATGTACGTTGCGGGGATAATCATCAAACTCCAGCGCCAGATGTTACAAGAGGGGCATTGTACATGATGGACAGATTTCGAAAGCATCCGTTCCGGGATGAGACACCGCGCGCGGGGTAGCCGATCGGTCCGAGGCGACTTGTCACGGTCCCCCCCCCCCCCCCCCCCTCCATCGGAGGTTCGAGTCCTCCCTCGGACATGGGTGTGTATGTCGTCCTTAGCGTAAGTTAGTTGAAGTTAGATTGTGTAAGCTTAGGGACCGATGACCTCAGCAGTTTGGTCCTATCAGACCTTACCACAAATTTCCACCTTCCAAGATGAGACGGGAAACGTATTACTCCTTCCCTGACATATATCGTGACATGTCCAAATAGGCCCATCAGCAGTTGTTCTTCCCACGTACCGTTCGTGAATGAAACAGGGAAGGGAGGAGATGGTAATTGTACTACAAGTACCCTCCGCCACAGACCACAAGGCGGTTTGCAGAGTACTGATGTAGATGAAGATGTAGATGGCTCATCGCTCGTTACAGTGTAGCCCATAGGACGTCTGCGAGCCGAGGTGGCACGCCGGCTGCATTTTGATGGCCGTCTGGTCTCGACCCGTAACGGCCCAGTCTGGCCCGTGCAGTATCTGACGCCGACATCGGCTGCCCAGCTGGGCGTCCCCGGGCCGTGACACGGGGATCCCTCGCCGAGCAGTTCCCAGGCCGGCTGACCCCGCGCGCGGCCGCACCCGAACAGTGCCGCAGGTCCGGGTTCGAGCCCTGGAGACGCGGCCGGCGCTGATAATATTTCACAAGGCCGCGTCCCGTTACCGCGGCCAACGTCTAGACTGACCGCCGCTGCTGAGGCAGTGGGTCGCGGTCTCTGTGACTCACGGCCCCGTCTCGTACTGTTACCAGCGGCTTGCGTCTTAACGGTAAAGCCGCCGATAGACTAGGTGATTACTAGCGTTTCCGCGGCATTACTGCAAGGTCTCGTGAGCTATTCGGGAAGCAGCGATCGCAGCCTTCCACGCGTTTTCAACTGTTTGTAGTCTACCATCTATCCACAGACAGTGCCGGGTTTGTGCATAGAGGAGTA